>NC_069712.1:18320000-18620000 GCF_027358585.1 Pangasianodon hypophthalmus
CTTTCTATGTATTGTTGTGATTACTGTTTTTATTTTGTAATGTGGATTTTTTGTGGGGCTTGCATGCTTAAACAGTTGTGAATTGCTGTCTAATATACGTTTAATTTCCCATGGATTTACTGTCTCCCTTTCCCTTCAAATATGTTTGAACATCATTTATTACTAGAAGTTGGGGCTGGGTGAATTTTTATATTTATATATATATATATATATATATATATATATATATATATATATATATATATATATATATATATATATATATATATATATGTATATATATATATGTGTATATATATATATATATATATATATATATATATATATATATATATATATATATATATATATATATATATATATATAATTATTATTATTATTATTATATATCTAATATTATATAATTCCTCTTAAAAAAAAAAAAAAAAACCACAATACATTTTGTTTGGGGGGAGAACAACAATATTGACTGATAAACTGATCAACCATAACACGTAGCTCGTTGAACAATAAAAATACATTTTGTACTGAATGTTTCATTTTTCCTCCTTTTCTGTTACATAATTTAAGTTTATACAAAATGTCACAGGAAACACTTTTTTTTCTTCTAATTATTGTTTTGCTAGCCCATATTGTTACGATTGTATTGTATAAAAATATTTTCACTTATCACAATATAATTTTGCCACATCACCCACCCCTACTCAACCAGTCCATTGTTTCTTTCTTTTCCACCCTTTTCTCTTTGCATATACCCTTCTTACATTGTTCTTTCCTTCTCTCAGTCGCCATGTACCTGGGGATCAGCAAAAAGATGAAGGGAAAGATGGAAAAGACGGGAAACCCCGCTCTCTCCGTTTCACCTGGAGTATGAACACCACCAGCAGCATGGAGCCAGCCGCCATCATGAATGAGATCCGCAAAGTTCTAGACGCCAACAACTGCGACTATGAACAGCGTGAACACTTCCTGCTTCTCTGTGTCCATGGCGATGGACATGCTGACAGCCTTGTCCAGTGGGAGATGGAGGTCTGCAAACTGCCCCGCCTCTCACTCAACGGTGTCCGTTTTAAGAGGATATCTGGGACATCCATTGCTTTTAAAAACATTGCTTCCAAAGTTGCCAGTGAGCTCAAGCTATGAATATGTCTATAATCTATTCATGTAGAAGAAAAATGAAAGTATTAAATCCTATATAGAGAAACAAAGCTGTACAATCACAAACGTAGCAGTTTGCAAATGTATGGGTTTTTTAACAAACCACTTACCCTATGTATTTGAAATGTATAGACTATAACATTGCTAAAAGCAATAATTTATGTGTCACAAGTTGCTAAACACTGTAAAAGAGAATTGATTTGAATCTTTTGGTTAAGAATGTGCACGCCTAGACACATACACTCTATATCCCTTACAGAGTGAAGACTTGTCAAGATAAAAGACTTGTTACACCTAAAAGTGTAAACCCAGAGATACTTTATTCCTCTTCAGACAGTGTTGCAATGCTATAGGTATTTGGTGTTTTGAGCAGCCTGTGTGTGAAGGTTATGTAAAATCTTTGAAGAGCCAAAATGCTTTTAAAATGCTCGAGTTATTCTGCACCCCAGTCAAGTTGATCAAGGTTCTGTGCTTGTACTTGAATGTGATCCAGCTACCCAGTTTGAGTTCACTTTCACTGTGTGAATGCTGCCAGACTGAAGTGAAACAGGTTTTATTTATTTTATGCCCATCACCCAAGTGTAAATAATGCACCCTTCAATTTAGTTACATTGTTGCCATTCTCATACTCTCAAGAGCTCTAATATTTTAAAGGGCTACTTGTAATTGCTCGCAGTTATGGATTATATTAAAACAGCTGTACATGACTGGCTTCATTGCTGGCTTAATTGTTCTTTCAGTCTACACTCATTAGAAGAAAGGACAGTTGGTCAATGAGTAAAGTGTTTTCTCCATAGTTGAAAATGCATGATTTAACTTGACTTGGTTATATGGGAAGGCAGATAAAGGCACTCAGAAGGCGAGAGTGTACAGAAGGGAGTCCACAACATCGTCCTAGCATGACACTGTACTGAACACTTTGGATACCTGCCTCAACACCTGCAGATGGCCTAATACAAGGACAGGATGGGAGAACACAGAAGTTCCAGTTGTGTTAAGCAATTGATAAATACTGATTTAGGACAAGGCTAAAATGGATTTAACATTGTTCTCTGAAATTGTGTTTAATGATTTAATAGTTCAGTTTATGTTCCATTTGTTTGCTTCCATCACTTAATAGTTGAGACGAGACAAGAGACAGATGTAAACTGGCAGAACTTTTATTTTGTCACCATATTAAAGGTGTCTTAAATACAATATACATTCTTTTATTGATCTCCTAGGAGTGGGATGTGGAGGTGGGATGAAAAGGGGAATTTTGGATGAGCGAGGTAGAAGGATGGTTGCTGGATTTACTTTTGAGCAGGTATGAGGTCATCAATGGCCTGGCCTTTCTCCAGTCGCTTCTCCATCTCCACAAGCAGCTTGACTCCATCTACCACCATCTGAACGAGCTCCACCTCAGAGAAGCCCAGCCGGTCAGCATTAGAGATATCAAACACACCACCCACTGCAGCAGTGTCCACACCACCTAGCACATCGAATACAGCCATTAGTATTAGTGCCAGAACCATCAGCATTATTCCTTACCAACAGCTTACAGAGGGCAGCACTGTGTGCTTCAGACAATAGGTTACCTTCTTATATGGGCCATTTGTAGCATTTACCTGTTCCACGCTTCTGCAGGCGTAATCTCTTGAGCACCTCCTCAAACTTGTTGTGCTTGCTCAGATTGGGGAGTTTGACATGCACACCTCCACGCAGCCCTGTACCCAGGTTAGATGGGCAGGTGAGGACGTAGCCCAGGTGCTCATTCCACATGAACGCATGCCCCTTGCTCTTGAACAGCTCCTCGATCTGAAAGGGTATGAGTCAGTAAGCAGCAGTTTACAGTACAGAGTACGCTGCAAGTTACAGCTCAGCTACTTTAACTGTATGAAGTAATCTCACTCCTGAACGTTGATGAGCAGATTACCTTGGTGAGGCCTGTGCAGAAACGATTAAACACTTCCTTCATGTTGCCACCTTTCTGCATGGAAATGACACGCAAGTGATCCTCCTCATTCACCCACACAAGGAATGTCTTGTTGTCATTGTGCCTGACAAACATTAAAGGGATGATTATTAGCAAATGGAACTGCTTGGTCCCAAGTACTACAAACCAAATTTCTTAAAAATAGCCAGTGTGAATCATAACAGTTCTCTGAACTGAGAATGATATTCAACATGACCACTAACTGGGGACAGCAAAAGCTAGCACAGTCTTTAGTGTATATGGGCCTACCACAATCCTAACAAAGCCAAGAAACATTGTTAAGCACATGAACCACTTTGCTCCATTCATAAAAGTAGCTCTAAAACTGTCAGCACAGAGGTGATATTTATTTACTGAACTGATGCAAGAGCATGTTTCTTTTCATAAGAACTATAAATGTCCAGTGGTATAAACCAGGACCGCTGCCCTCAGTACTGCTAAGTACTAGTGTTCACAGTGGTCAGGGAAGCAGCATTTCATTTATTTGATAAATACATGCATGTTTATTTTAGCATCTATACTATTGGTAGAGAAATAGAATCCAGGTAAATCCACTTCTATTTTGTGTCATGAGACATTAACTATATAGCACAATATTACCACTAGCTAACAGATGTATTTAATATTATCCACCACTCAGAGGCAATATTGAAATAGTATTATTAATAGTGTCTCTAACTGTATCTGTGTCCTTTCAATCCGATGTAAAGAAACACAAATTGCCCTTAAATACATTTAATGAGTTGGGTTACGTGTAATTAGCATTTTAGTTTGTGGCTCATTGATAATTCTTTGCATAAACATAGCTAAAAACATTATGCTGATCTGATCTAGACTGTATATACTTCAGTACATATATATCTAATTAAATACTTGGTGTGTGCAGATAAGTTTATAGGATATAAGGCATCATAGTGTCAGTTTAGCAATACTACCTTCACACAAGTGGTAGCACCCCAGTCTAAATGCTGTATTGTACTCCAACACTTACCATATTCCCCTGGCATCGGGCCAATCACGGGCCATTCCAGAGGCCAAAAGCAGGGGAGACACAGGCTTGTCAAACAGGAAGTGGTCATCAATCAGCTGCTGCTGTTCCGCTTCTGTCATATTTTTCAGAGCATAGTATTTCCCTTTCAGATCTCCACTCAGGGCACCTAAAGCTACAAAAACAGAGAAAAATTCAGTGCATGGTCAATATTAAACATTTCCCATTTGCTACTATTACAGCAATGGTAATGCATTACTCTCTTTTACAGCAACAAAAGAAAAAAAATGCATGTTGGGAAAAGTAAGAGATTCTGTACACATTATGTAGCTTAAATATCACCACCACAAGAAAAAAAATAATAATTGTTCCATATTTTATCTGCAAAAGCTTCAGTGGTTTAGTATACCCAATAAGTACCAACATCTAGGTTTTGGTCCACATTTGTTGGTTTCAGTTGTATGTATCATATCACCACTTGATAAATTAAACACATAAACACATACACAAACACATAAAATCCACAGAAAACAGATTCTTTGGTCTGATCTCAACCCAAGAGCTCTGTAGCAATCACAAGGCGAGAAGAGGGAAGAGAGGAGGAGGGGAAAAAAAAAAAAAAAAGTGACCTCTAGGGCAGTGATCAGAGGCAAAAATGAAGGTCAAATTAGTAGATGGTTTTTGCCAGTTTTGAAAAATAATAGGTCTTAACATACCCATCAGATGAATTTGTGGGTTTATGCTTAAATGGTGCAATGGGTAGGAAAGTGGTGCATATGTACTATTAAAAATGAGAATCCAACAGTTTTTCCCCCACTTTTCATGGCAATTTCAAATTCACTATGGAAAGGATTTGTGAAGCACAACAATAAAAAGCAACTTGGATTAGTTCCACTATTTCACATTTAATTCTTACTAATTTACGCCTGAAATTTCTCTAATCATAACCTTAGCTCCCCCCCCCCATTTAAACAAGCAAGTGTGCAACAGATGTGAATAATTTGCACAGAATTATTTTATGGCAAAAACTAGTGAC
The DNA here is from genome assembly GCF_027358585.1 of Pangasianodon hypophthalmus. Taxonomy (NCBI): domain Eukaryota; kingdom Metazoa; phylum Chordata; class Actinopteri; order Siluriformes; family Pangasiidae; genus Pangasianodon; species Pangasianodon hypophthalmus. Next base: position 18,325,158 of record NC_069712.1, read on the forward strand.
TAACCAAAAACCCATCTTGATGTGGGGAATAAAAAAAAAAAAAAAGTAAATCGCCACTAGATGGAGCCCTGCTCTACTGTAGAACTATACCTTCCACAGAGAGTTTTTCAATAGCTCTCCTCTCTCCACGACTGCAGTGTGGTGGCAGGCAAAAGCCACGGATGCTCCTGCCTGTTCGCACACGAGAACTCAACACGTAGTTGGGATCCAGATCATCCCCACCCTTTAAAAAAAGAAGAAAAAAAAAAAAAGTAAACGTGAATTAAGCCATACTTCAACTAGTAAAGCCTATAATCAAGAGGACCGCACACATTGCAGTAGTCATGACTACCTTGAGGTTGTCTGGGTTCAGGTCAGTTTTGTGTTTATCAGTGGGTTTGTATCCACCATGTCTGTCCTCGATGACGGGGTCCAGCAGATCCTTAAACACCTCATAGGTCTCCTCATCTCCGGCCACACAGCCCACAGTCATAATGAAGGGGTGGCCTAGGATGGAGACATGGAAAATCAGCTCTACATGCAAATAGATGAGGTTTCACTAAAGACAAACTAGAGTACCTAAGACACGATTACACCAATATGCAATAAACAATCTGTGACTGGAAAATCATTTTTCTTGCTAATCTAATTTAAGCTTTCACAGCAAAACACTTCACTGAAGAGTTTATTCACTCCTGGACTCTGATTCACTTCTTTTTTGTAAAAACAGGATAACTTATTCTAGCCTGAGGGTGTTCTTTTACCGGGATTATCTACACCAGTCTGAATGACATTATCTACGGTGAAGCCGTTGGGAGTGGAACGCTCACGGAGCTTCTTGTACATATCCAGTGTCAGAACTTTGGCCATATGGTTGTTGTGCTGGCTGAGGTCTGGGTATTCCTCCTCAGCAGAGAGTTTCTTGATGGTAAGAGTGCTCATTTTTTGATTGCTACACAAATACAAGAGGACACAAGAACACAATCTACAGAGAAAAGTCATCTGGGGTTTGTAAAAATGAGTTATATTAAAATAAAAGAACAATCAGGTTTCGCCTGCCAATACTCTACTGCTGCTGGAGAGCCAAGACTGTCAATAAGGCCTTTACTCTTGTCTTTTTTTTTTTAAATAAATTCAGCAAGGTCACTGTACAGAACACCATCAATTTGTATTCACCATCTGAAACTGGTCTGGATAGCCTGTATACATTTCTAAAACAAACTATTTGAAGTGTTTGCACAAGATTCCACCAGAACAATCAGCTTTAATACTGGAGTTAAATCTGTTTGGATTTGGAGTTGGTTTCCAACTCTAACTTTCCCTACTCCCAACACACCTGATCCAGACCACGAAGAGCTTGAACTATTGGGCTGATCCTGGTTTGTTGGTAGTAGGAATAAATGACCTAATGAGGAGTTATGCGCTTTCATTGAACTATGATGCTTTGGAGCAGATGGTTTCGGCTTTGTGCTCGGGAAAAAGCCATTTAAGCAGCTTTACCTGGGTTATCGACTCCAGTCTGAATCACATCATCCAGCGTGAAGCCACTCGGTGTCTGTTTGCTGCGCAGGCGCTCGTACATGGCAGGGGTGAGCACTTTGGCCATGTGGTTGTTGTGCTTGGTCAGGTCGGGATACTCTTCTTCAGCCGAGTACTTCAGCTTCAGCTGGTTGTGGGTGTTTCCGAAAGGCATGGCGGAGGCTCCCTGAGTGCACCGAGGAGCGGAGCCCATACAAACATCAGTCAGCGTCTCCACACACACCGAATAATACAATCGTCCAAACAAGGACTTGGTTTTGTTGAATAAATAATAATATCGACAGTTTACCGCTATAAAAATTGAACGCACATTACGAGAGTATAGCCTAGTGCTCATTTGTTAAAATGGGGGGAAATTTTTAGTTTGGTTAAATGGATTAAAAAAATAGAAATCTAATGAAAGTAGCGAATACCCGAACTGCAGAATTGCTTATTACATATCGAATGCTCCTTACCAAGTAAGGTCAAATTAACATGCAGCCTGTAACACACATTTGGCCACACGCAAAAAACTGTCCGAGTATTAAGGAGTGCACGTAGTGTTAAAACAAGCTGAATGTACTGCCTCGGCTAGAAGTGGGGGAAAAAAAAACAAAAAAAAAAAACCCTGTAAGCGCCCCATCTCCCCAAACACTATTAAAAAACAAAGACAATCAAACAAAAAAGATTTTCTGACTACGCATATATGTCAGACGCGCCTGGAAAATCTCTTCACAAAAGTCGTAAAGAATTCAAATGTGTCTGTTCAGAGCAGCAGACACGTCCTCCTTCATCAAAACCAAGTCCTTCATGTTGTAATGGAAAGATTAATCTCATCTGGTGTCCTCAATCTGATCTCCGAATTGCCTTATAGACTTGCAATCTAGCTTTTGCCCTTTTCATTTTCGTTTCTGTTGGAAAAAAGATACATAATCTTACCTGTGGACTACTACTAGATGAAGACGGGTTTGACACAAAAGTCCCCAACTTGTCCCAGCTGTGTACTGTGCTGCAAAGTTATCCTGCTCTCCGGCGAGGGCTTGGGATAGAGCGTTTATTTTATAGTGTGCAAGAGCGGCTCCTATTGGCTAACATTTGTAGTCCATTCATTGGACTAGGAGAATGTGAGGCTGAGGACACAGCATATGGAGTGCAGCTGCAGCATTTAAAAACCTCCAGGGCTCTATCCCGTAGTACTGTATATATAAATAATTTGTATTTTATTCCATTAATGCAGATAGTAGTATGACTACAAGGCCTACGATTTAAACTATTTCAAGCATGATAACCTGCGATATTTGCAAATATCTGTGTACTTTGGAGGAGACACATTTCAGTCATGCATTGCAAAAACGCCTATCTATCTATCTAATATATATATATATATATATATATATATATATATATATATATATATATATATATATATATACACACACACACACATACAGATATGATGTCTTTTTTTATTATGATTTAAATCAGTAAACATTCATCTAGATAGATAGATAGATAAATAAATAAATGGATAGATAGATAGTTCAATGTTTACTGATTTATGCATAATATAAAAAAACGACATCATATCTGTCAATATGCCAGCGAATTACATTTGCTAACAGAAGGTCAAAGAAGCTGTGTCGGCTTTCATTACGTCATCTGTCTGCGACACGTTAGCGGCAAGTCAGTATTGCTTTTCTAACACGTGTGTAGACCGGTTTTGATAGGCAACATAAACCTCAAACTGTTTTCAATAAAGGTAAGTGTCTTGTCAGAATCGTTGTTTACCTGTACTAAAAAAAAAAGCGAACCGTAATACTGTGTAAATTCTGTCTATACTAATGTAAATCTGATATTGCAGCTTGCTAACGTGGCTAGCTAGGATACTGAAGTGAATAAATGATGCTCTAAATGTTTTAGTTAGCTGTGGCTGCATGCTGTGGAAACATTATTTGTGCAGACTCCTGCATGTTTTGCACCAGGCTGCGGCTGTCATGATGTAAGTGTGACTCTAGCTGGACAGACATCCCACCAACAAATCCAGCAGTGTTCTCTTAGCCAACAGCCGTTGTTGCTATTTTTGTCTAGAAATTTGGTGTTAGTTTAAAGCACTTTAGTTAGCTGACTTTACCAACCCATATACGCGAAGGGCTAAAAAAAATAATAATGAATATTTAGATGTCAAATTAATCAAAGATTCTAGGTAATGGTAATTAGGGTATTTGTCAGCTGTAGACATTCCCTTATTTTTTCCTATTTTTCTGCACTAATGCATATCACATTTCATGTGTCCCAATTTTCCAGCAGGTTTTAAATACCATGAATATAGAAAGTATGAAACGCTAAAAAAGACTTGAAAATGTACTTCTTTACGTGGGAAGGACAAAACCCCGACTATTGAATAAAAACCCAGAGGGTGTATAAACTGTGTATAAATTAGCTATGGACACCCAAAATCATTAACGGCTTAACTAACTGTTAAACGCTTGGTAGGTTTTCCAGTGAAGCCAGATAACTTCAGTTGATTCCTAAATGCTTATAGTTACCAACCATTAGAGGTACTTCATAACCAATAAAACAAAAATAGCTAACTTTAGCTGTTCTAAAACACCGATGAACGAGTTGATGCACAGCACTGGAGACTGTGAATCCAGTGATGTATACAGGAGTACTAGACTTCAGCTCCACGGCTAAGCTGGCTAAAGGGTGATCGACGACATGCTTTCTGTAAAGTAGTCTAGTCAGGTTGGGAAAATATAACTTCATTAAAAACAATGTGTAGTTTTTAACACTTGTATCATTAGGACTGGTGTCTACACTTAAGTTGCAGGATAAATTAAATTTACTGTTCAACTTGTGAATACTTCTGGGAACAAATGTGAACTAGCAAAAGTTGCTAGCTCGCTTGACCGCTACAGTGACCTTGCTGAAGTTAAAAAAAAAAAAAAGTTTCCTAATAAAGTGTAGTTTGGTAATATTTTCTATTTTCTCAGTACAGTGACACAGTTTTTGTATAGGCATACACTTACAGGTTGTCCATTTTTACCTTGTCTTCGAGTGAAGTCTTTAGCAGATGGGGACAGTTTAAGCAGAAGGTCGTTATAAGCTAAAGAGTGTTTCTTTAAAAAACAGAATTCAAATAATAACGGTTCTGGAACACACCGCACGTGCAGTGAGGGACAGCGAGACAACAGAGATTCACTGAGTGAAAAATGAAAAGAGAGAGGGAAAAAAGTTCCTACTACTACTAAAAAAAATAATTTAAAAAAACCCTACTACTAATATTTATTTATATAGCAATTTTGAGTCCAAAACTTTTACATAAAAGATTAAAAATTAGACAAAGAATAAATCAATCCATAATCATAAACAATACATATAAGAATAAAATATCTTGAAAATATAAAGTAATAAATAAAGTAAAATCTAAGAAAAAAAAATTAAAACAAGGTATAAAAAAGTGTTAGTACAACAATAAATAAATAACATTTAACAAATAAAACAACTCATATTTAGTATTAAAAATATATATTTTTATATTTTTTTAAATAAAAAAAATTGTAAAGAAAAAAAAAATCTACAAGATATTAACTAAAACTAAATGTATACACACAGTCACAAATGGTATGTTTAATGGAACTGTGAATAAGCCTGTTTGACCAGGCAGGTCTTTTAATCTGGATTTAAAAACATTCAGACAAGTGTTTTTTTTTTGTTTGTTTTTTTTGTGGTCTAGAATGCTGATATAGTTGAGAATGAAGCATAAATGTATTTCACCTCTTACAGCTTGCATAGCTGATAAAGGACATTAAGGAGAGTTATGCTGTTAGGGAATATTGACAGCTATGTAACACCTAGTTCCAGTCCATGAATATGAATGGACAAGCAGTGTTTCAAGAGTACTGATATTTAGTATAACAGCACTGGTACATTTCATTGTTGCATTACTCTGCTTGTCTGTGTTTGCTACATAAAAATCCAATTTTGCAACAGTTCATTACAATGAAACCGTTACTACACTTATTACAGGCCATCAATCAGTCTGTGAATTGCATGGAGACACACAATGCTCTATCCAGCTGTGGCTTCTTTGGGAAATATTTTTACTGACAGAACAAAAATAAACCAAATATTTGGCTGTATTGTGTCTGAAATGTCAGTTAATTGATATTAATTTCTTGTTTATAGTTCTATAAAAGCAATATCACACTCGCAGTCTAGCTGTTGTACTGAATATCAGTACAGCTGTAATTACTGTGGCCGAAATCGAATCACAACCATGCTGATATTTATTACAAGAGCACTCTTGCTCATGTGATTTTATATATACATATATGCACATAAAATGGCTAGAAACAAATTATCCTCTGTTCATCCTGGTGGAAGGTTATGGTTACTGCTATGTCCTGTAAGTAAACACTATCCCACAGCAACCTTTTTCTCCAATATTGCAGCTAATCACAACTGTCCCATGAGTTTTGTGGAGTACTCAGAGTTCATTCAGGAAGGAGATGTGGTCATCATCTTTCTTGGGCATGATTCCATGATGCCCATCAAAGTGGAGTCTGGTGCTCAAACACAGACCCGCTATGGAGCCATTCGCCACTCCACTGACTTAATCGGTCAGCGGTTTGGTTCAAAAGTAACATGCAGTAAGGGTGGATGGGTGTATGTACTGCATCCCACTCCAGAGCTATGGACTGTGAATCTGCCCCACCGAACCCAGATCCTTTACACAACGGACATCGCCAACATCACCCTGATGCTGGACCTCAAACCAGGCTCCGTTGTCTGTGAATCAGGTGAGATGACTGAGGCCGAACTGTCTGTATAGGACTTTGTAGCTAAACACTATTTTCCTATATTATGCCATGATTAACTAAATTAGGAATTAGAGCGTTTGCAAATGTAATCCTTCATTACACATAATCTAGATATTTTGGCCTTTTTCTAAGAAATTATATGGTCATCCATATCTCTAAAAGGCATTTCTGTTGACTGTACTAACTAAGCCAATAGCCCATTCCTTAAATGTTTTATATGGCCAGGCTAAATCTAAAACTCTAAAAGTGATGTCTGATGAGTTCCTAAAATGTCAGTGTTTTTACTGTAGTGAATTATACTATGCGGTGTAATGTTAAGGTTGTGAAGTTGCTATAGGAGTTAATTCTGGTATAGGGCTCCCTGGGGAGTATCTCGGTATTGCAGTGCTCATATTTTAACAAAATGTTTCTCTACCAAAAACTCTCCTTTCGTTCTGCAGTTTTCCTTGATGTCCATGCTGTTTTCAGTTCTGGCATTATGTCAGGTGTATGAGTATTATAACGTTGGTCCACCTGACCTCATTTGTTTATGTATAGGGGCAAGTTTGTCTTTTGAGCATGCATTGGAAAAATGCAGATCTCTAGATTGTTAATAGAAAAACAGCTGAAAAAACCTGCAGTGTCGAGATGGATTAATGAGCAGTCATTTTAAGCACAATGAGTGTAGTGCTTGTTCAAATAGTTACCTTATGTGTGATATGTTAAACTAACTTTACTGAAAGTGACTTTGTGATTGAGCTGAGTAAGCTTGCAGTACTTATCAAGGATTACTTATGCAGGTTTAGGAATGTGTGCTGTTAGGAGAAAGAGAGTCACCTTGTGAATTTAGCTTATGTGTTTCTGTGCGCATTGATTGACACAGATGTGATGCAACCATAAAGGTCCAGTTTAATTTCTAGCCCCACTCTTGAAGTGCCCATGAAACAACAGCTTACTGTGGCACTGTGGGTTAGTTGATACCCATTAAAATGGATGTCTAGAGCTTCTTCTACATGTCTCTTGGTATTTTGAACACCTAGCCTATAAGTCAGTACAAATCAAAACTATTGCAAGAATATTGGAGTTTCTCTCATTTTAATTCACAGGGCTTTTTTTCCTGGTAAGAAATATCGATGACTCACTATAAATTTGTTTCCAGTCAAATGGTATGTCTTTAGAAAGCTTATGTGCCTCCACTGTAAGCAAAAATTCTACCAGTTATTAATCATTTTGGTAGTGACGTGGCATGAATTGAACACTTCTAGCACATCCCACCTTTCCCTTCCTAACTTAGTATTTCAAAGGAAAATTTGTCAGCATACAGAATCAAACCACAACCCCTTAGCTTTTTCATGTCGCTAAGATAGTACAAGGATCTGCGTCATAGTGAGACCTTTGCACTTCTTCTTTAGTTCCTTGTGAAATTTATGAAGCAACTACAGACTGGCGCCTTTAAATGGTTAAATGCGAAAACATTTTGTTTTGGCCACTCATTTTATTTATTTATTTATTTATTTTGATCGTTGGAAAAAATTATTCCCCCCACTGTTTTCAATAATGCTTTGCTTCTCCCTGTATCCTCAGGTCTTTATGTTTATGTGGTGTTTTTCCGTCTCCGTGTGTGACTCCTTTCTCTGTTTGTGTGGTGTTTTCCTTCCCGTCTGTTTGCTCATTCACTAAGTGGGAGCAACTCGTAGTCTGAATGGATCTATTTAATGGCCTCAGAGCACATACACACCCTCTCAGTACTCTGCAGCCACCTCACTTTAGCTGGATTGTTCAACTGTGTGGTATACTCCTGCTAAATGATTTTTGAGCAATGCTTTAGTGGAGAGCTGAGCAGAGTCTCTCACACACAGTTTGCAATTGTTTTGTGATTGATCAGTACTGCTAGTGGTCAGTACTGACTTTAGTATATATGAGCTGTATAAAAAAATTGTGCTTCTAGGTTGCTTTGTGGTTTGTTGTTCAGTCCTTTCTTGTGGTGCCAACTCTTTTGTTAGACTTATCTCATAAGTATCTTCTTATCTCATTTGCCCTCTTGGCCACTCTGATTTGCCCTTCTCCTTTCCTGATCTATGATCCTGAGTTCAGCTATCCTCTTCCATCTGAATACCACCCTGTGGACCAAACATTGCCTGCATTGTTGTAGTAAAACAAAAGCTATGGTGATGTAACACTGTGGACAGAAGGAGTTGGCATGTACAGTTCTCTGTCTTTCTGTGTGTTTGCCTGTATATTTGCAACTTGCATGTGTATGTGTAGGTAAGTGGGTTACTTTGTTCTAATCTGCTATATTCTCTTAATTTACAGTATATGGCTAAAAGTTTGTGGATGCCTGGCCAATCACACTCATATGTGCTTTTTGAACATCCCATTCCAGATTTAGTCCGCCTTTGCTCTTATAATAACCTCCACTCTTCTGGGAAGGCTTTTCACTAAATTTAGTTGTGTGGCTGTGGGGATTTGTGAGCATTCAGCCTCAAGAGTGTTAACGAGGTCAGGCACTGATGTTGGACGAGGCCTGGTCATCATCAGTGGTCATCAGTGGGGTTGAGGTCAGGGCTGTGTGCAGGACACTCAAGTTCTTCCACTCCAAACTTGGCAAATTGTGTCATCATGGAGCTCGCTTTCTCCACAGGGGCATTGTCATGCTGGAACAGGTTTGGACCCCTTAGTTCTAGTGAAGGGAAATTATCATGCATACAAAGACATTCTAGACAATTGTATGCTTCCACCATTCTCGCAACAATTTGGGGAAGGTCCACATATGGGTGTGATGATCAGGTGTATACATACATTTAGCCATATAGAGAAAGTATTGACTGGCTCATTGGTTACTTGATGAGTAACACTGAGCTACAATCAGATGAATATTTCTCTAGTGAACTTTTATTTACCTGTGTAGGTGACCCCAGTATAAAAGGTATGTAACTTTAGTCATGAGTTTCTTTGGCTATGTTAAGACATTTTGGTAAGATTGTCTGCATTCTGAACGGCAAAAAAGCCCACATGAAATATAACTGATCTAATCTGATTTAGAGGTTAGCACACTGGGGGGGGGGGGGGGGGTAACTTTACAGTTTCAGGGTCTCCTGGTTTGATCCTGAGCTTGGATGACTGTCTGTGAAGAGCATGGTTTTCCATGTCTGTCTGGGTCCTCTGGTTTCCTCCTGCCTCACAAAACCATTTTGTTAGGTGAATTGGCATTTGTATGTGACTTCAGAATTCATGTTTTTTTGATGTTTGGTGCATGTTCTTTGGCACGAGGACAACAATACGAACAAAATCCAGCATAAAGCCAGGTAATGGAAGAGCCTTGTCTAACTATAGAGCCCTAATTGAGAGCTGAAATGCACATAGCATACACCACCCTCTTCAGTCTTTTGTCACTGCCTGTGCTTAACATATTCTATAGCAAAATCTCGTCTTGAAAGTACTCGGTTGCTGCCTTTCTTTCATCTGCCTGACAATAGTTAGTGTACACACACCTGCATCATTACTATAACCTAAAATCAAATATAATAAATGAATTGAATTTGCCCTGTTGTGTAAACAAAGCCTGGTATAAATGCTTTTCCTTTTTTGCATGCGAATGTGTGAGACAGGCACTGGCAGCGGCTCACTGTCCCACGCCATTCTCCGCACCATCGCACCCAGTGGCCACCTGCACACAGTCGAGTTCCATGCCCAGCGGGCAGAAAAGGCTGCACAAGAGTTCAGAGATCACAAGGTGGGCCATCTAGTGACTGTCCGAAACCAGGATGTGTGTAAAGATGGCTTTGGTGTTGTGGGTGTAGCCGATGCAGTATTTCTGGACATCCCCTCACCATGGGAGGCCATCATACATGCCAAGAAAGTATTCAAACGCAGGGGTGAGTATGTGTCTCTACATGCACTTGTTTTTAAAGGGCGTGCAGCTAAATGTTAAGATTCTGCCTCTACCCAAGATTACTGAATAAGGAAAACTGTCACTGATGTACTCAATTTGATACTGTAGATTTCTTCTTGTTCAGGTCTAGGCTGCCTTCTGGTAGAGAAAATGGTGTCCGTGCCCTATAGTTATATATCATAACACCCAGTCAGGTGCCCCTGAACACCTGTCCCATCTCTGACATGCTACATACATGTGCTAAGGGTTTTAAGTGTCCTGGTGTCTAGATGCCTTGCTATTATTGTCCTCTTAGTGAGGAAGTATGGACTGGTAACAGTCATTTTTCTGTGAATCATTTACTCATAAGACTGAGTGGAAACTTCATCTTTGGATAACACTATTCACCCTGTTTTCTGAAGCTCACATACAACATATTAAAAAAATATAGAATACTAAATCTGGTCACACTGGTCATACAAGGAGAAATGTACTACATACTATTATGTTTTATGTTGTATCTGGTTAAGCTTCTGTATATTTTTATGTTCTTTCTTTCTGATTTTCTAAGTTTATGTCACAACATTGTTATGGAAACACAACAGAATACATAGGAACCCATCTGAGGAAATATCATGTCTCTCACTTCTATTGCCGCGTCTTATTGAAGGTCATTGATTTTTAAACTAGCGTCCCCCCTCATTTATTTAATAAATGACAATGAATTGATAAGGTTGTATGGGCAACAGTTTGTATAGCATACAGTTAATTTTTTACGACCCTTCTCCCTGATGTTTGTTGGTGGCTGTGGCCAAAGAGCTCTGTGCATAGGTGCTCAAGCATGCAGCCCCGTTCCTGCATCTGAGTGGCTTCATGTCCAGCAAACAGGCCTGGACTAGTCAGCTGCTCAGCTCATCAGAGCTGCACTGTGTGTCATTAATCAAGGCTTCGCTGCACTTGTGAATTGAGTGGTAGGGGTGTTAATTTCTTTTAAAAATTGCATTTAACTGTAATGTTTCATTTTTATTTGTTTACCAAGCAGAATGGTTTATATGTGCATATTGTAAATTAACTACAAATATACATCACTTTTAGGGCACATAATAAAGTATGCCATAAATGGCATGCAAATGGAATGCATTTATTCAAAGCCCCTTTCCTACATCAAGCGACACAAGGGTCACATATCCAGAAAGTTCAGGGAACTTGTTTGAGGTGATTAAAAGCCCAGGTTCCACTTTTAAACATTTAAATGTGGATTCTGAATAAAGAGATGTTATGAAAAGTCTAATAGTTTTCAACAGTGAAATTCTGCCTCTCCTCTGTCATAAATGACCCTTTTGTAGGTTCATTGTGTTTGTCTCCGTTTAGAAGCTTGCATGCAGTTATGTCCATATAATTTGTCTTCTCTCTCTCTCTCTCTCTCTCTCTCTCTCTCACACACACTCGCACACATGTACAGATACACAGTGACAAGCTTTTGACCATAAAGGGATAGATTGTGAGACTGCAGAGAGGTTAGCTTGAGGGAAAGGGATTCCTTATTGAGAGAACTACAGTATAAATGTAGGGTTTATCACTTGTTGGTCCTATTCAAAGTTCTTCTAAAAATTACTCTGTCATGAAGCCTTCTTATTGAGCAGCTTTGAACAGTGTGCATGGTGCGTGTGTCCTGCAGAGTGGTTGATTGAGCTTTGTGTAGCTTCAGGTCACATTTATAAAAAAAAAAAAAGATGCATGTAAGGAGGTGATAGATGTCAGGTCCCTGCTGTTGTGAATCTTCTAACTCCTAATTCTCTCTTTTTCCTTCTCTTTCTGTGTAATTCTGTCATTATTTGAATGATTGCCTACCCATGTTTAGTGCTTGAAGAGCATGGAGGACTCCCACGCTGCCATGACTTTCCTCTCTCCAAGGCTGCTGTTGCCAGGAAACCATGAGCCTGTGTTTATGACTTGGTTTGCATGGAATGGCCTTATTTGTCTGTGGAACATTTCAGGCATACTTAGACTCTCTCTCTTTCTATCGCCCTGTCTCTCCAGGTTCTTTATTACTTTATTATTTCACTGTATTTTTTAAATTCAAACTATTTAGCTTTTGACTGCGTCCATAAAGTCTGTCAGCAGACGAAAGCACTCCCCACCACACAGTTAATTGAGTAAAATGTAGACCACTCACCACATGTACACACATTCCCTTTGGGTGAGTGAGTCTCTGTTTCTGTTCATTTGGGTGAGTTTCTGTGTCCGTAGTACTACTGGCTCGCTGCACTGGCAAAGTACTCAGCTATCTTTCTTTTTTTTTTTTTTTTTCTTCTTTTCTTTTCTTTTCTTTTTTTTTTTAAATCAGAACATGCTGGGGTGGTTTCGAGATAAGTACCCCTGAGAAACACAGTCTAACTAGAAGAGAAGGGAAATTACCAACCATTAGCTTCACCCCTCCTCTTTCTCTCCTTACACCGCTTGCTCCATGCATTTCTGCTGATTGTGTACTTTAAGCACATGCTGTGAACAGACTTGTCGCTCATCTGCACTTTACTACTATTCGCTATGGCACTTCACCATGCTTTATTGCTTAGTCTTTTATTTTGCCCCATGTCTTTTTCATTTGTAAAAAATGCTTTGTAGAGCAGTTTGGTATTCTGAAACATTTCGAACACAGACTGGTAGTGAAGTAAAAGAAGACTTCATTGTGTTCTTGTCTAACAGGCTACATTTATATTTTTTGTCTGTTAATGTGCTGTTGCAAAAGGCTGTTTAGGGGTCTGTTTAGAATTTTGCCTAGCTGAGGCAGTCTAACGAGAGAGAACTAGTATAGTATGAAGGCACAAATCATTCTGCAAGAGTTGCCTTACATTGCAACAAGTGATTTCATAGGAGGCATGTAAAAATGTTAAGGTTAATGGGATATCTTACACTTTTGAACTTTTGATCTGTATAAAGTTTACCTTATCAGAGGCATTGCCTCTGCAACTGGCTTCTTGGTCAATTTTGTTCTGTCCAGTGCTACAATCAATAGCATGAGTGAGTGTGTGTATATATGGTCATTTAAATGTAACACAGTCTGGTACGTATTATAGATGTATAACAGTTTACCAGAGTTATGGATTAAATGTAGATGTAATGGGTAATTTTTTTCTGTGCTCACTTTTCCCCCTATGTTTACGTTTACATTTGCATGGAATTGTCCTAACGATGTTTGAAGATTTTTTTTTAAAAATGTGTTTGGATCATATGTGCTAACAGTCGGGTTTCTTTGAGATTATAATGCATACATAACTCTGCGCCCCTGTTTGTCTCTTCTCTCTCTGCAGGGGGTCGTTTGTGCTCCTTCTCTCCATGTATTGAGCAGGTCCAGAGGACATGTGAAACTCTGCTGGATCATGGCTTTGAGGAGATCTGTACTCTGGAGGTTCTGCAGAGGGTACACGACGTCCGATCTGTCACTCTGCCCTTACCGGACTTCGGCCCGGAGGAGGGTGGAACAGATAGTACCAAGATAACTTCTGGCCCTGCTCCAGAGGAAGTTCCATCTGCAGCAAACCCCAGCTACTCTTCAGTAACCTGCAGGACTGCCACTCCACCTAGAGAGATGGCTGGACACACGGGTTACCTCACATTCGCTACCAAACCACGGGACTAGAATACTATGGGAATGGAGTGAGATGGATCGAGTTACTAATTGAAGCATGAGTGTAGACTTTAACTCTGCGCTCATTTTTTCTTACAGTCTTTCATGGTGTATATGAACATCTCTTTATATTAAGATACAGAGATGGAATTAATCAGAGATGGGAGACCACAGATGTTTTGCAAATAGGCTAGATGATTTTAAAATACTTGTTTATTACTGTTCATTGTTCTTTGTGTAAGAACAATCTTTAATTTCATCCAAAGTATGACAATGAATTTTAATAATGTTATTTTTTTTTTTAGTTTTTTTGTTACAATAAATTTAAAATGAGAGGAAATATATTCTTCTAATCTTGATTGTGTTTTTCTTCATTGTGGATGTTACCACATACTGCTGAGGCTTTTTCCATGTACAATTGCCAAGTCCTTTTTATCTGACTTTAGAAAATGCAAGACCCTTGAGTTGTTTAACGCAATGGCAAGATATGTGGAATGGAGAAATTTAGAGTAATCAGTGATCAGTCTGTTTATTAATGTTAATTGAGTTTCTAGCTGGGTAAATTCTCACTGCTGATAGATGTGTACATTCCAGTAAATATCTGCATGTTTAATAGAGCAGAAGTTTACCACAGTACTGTAGCTCTCATATCTTATCTAAAACTGGAAACAGTTTTCCCTTACTTTTCCCCCAGTCCAGTTGCCTTTGTGATTTGGAGGATTTATAAACCGTCATCACTGAGGTCTGGACACCATAAAAGGTATTGCTCCCTCTGTGCTCTCATTGTGAACACAGATGTGTTCACAGATATCCAATGTTTATGCATACACTCTGACTTCATTTATATATCTGTTTTCTAAATGTTGTTTGTGTTTCTTTCTGCCTCTCCTCTGCATAGCATGTCACCTATATTCAGTTTCAAATGTATAACAGTTGTGTCTTGCAGTGTTTATTTTCTGCTCAGATGCATGTTCTGTTGTCTGAAGGGTACTAACTCTATTTGCATTTTATATATATGAAGAAGGTAGGAAATTATGCAGTGCTTTTCATAGGTTGCACATGGAAAAATTACCTTTGACCATATATAGCATGTGTGACAGTGTGGGTAAATAAGGGTATGGCGAGCGGCTGATGTAACAGTGGGATTGGTTTGTGTTATTTTGAGCCTGCTGTTCCCTGGTTAGAGTAGGGAAGGGATAGACTGAGGGATGAGAATAGAGCTGAGCGGTGGCCCACCCGTGTCTGTTCTCCACTCAGCACTGATGTTCTAAGCTGCACTATACAGCACTAGAATAGCACCTTTACACCCTGCAAATCCATACACCTTAAGCAGCTTCCCTTCAGATTCACAGCTCCTTGATACATGCTCTCATACTCTCTTTCACACACTCGCACTCTATCACATACGCAGTGAAGAAAATACCAGGCTGTGGGACTCACTTTATGGCATGTGACTTAGTGAACAGAAAGGTGTGTGTTAAGAGTTTTTTACTTCAAAATACTGCTTTATCATCATATCAAGACTGTTAGATTAGTATATGTATGTTTATAATTAAGAAAATGGGGTTTAGAAGAATATTTATAGATGCTGAAAACAAGTGACTGTTCCACTAATGGAACAATCAATGCACCGCTGATGTAGCTACTTTGATTGACATTCCAAAATATTCTACTTTTACCATCAATATCAAGAAATACTTTTACCATCAACCTTTAAGTGCTTACCGTTAGCCATTATCTAAATGCTGTCTCATTGATGCATGCACACACTGCTCTTTACTCTCTGAGTTAACCCCTCTTAATCCTGAAGAGGAAGCAAAAGGCATAAAATATCAGTGTTAAGCTTGGATAAGCAGTGCAGGCTTGTGGTGTTGGTAATTTGGATTGGTAAATCTCTTAAGAATGTTTAGGATTGTGAGATCTTAGGATTCTCGCAGTTGAACCCTCAAGTGAATTCTCAGCTGTATGCTTGGATTGCAACTCTTCAAGTATAAAGTCATCTTGGATAAAAGTGTCTGCCAAGCAAATACACATCAAATACACCCCCCCCCCCCCCCCCCCCCCGACCTGATAACACCATTAAATGTTTCTTTCCTAATGGCCTTACTGTGGCTTGAGACCTGCCATTTTTCTATTAATGTTTCTTTAATAGTCCTAGCAGTTTTGGATAGACTAACAGATATTGCTGTAGTATGTAGTATGCAGCTTCCATTTGTTCTTGAACTCTAGGCTCAGAGATGATAAATAGTTGGCCCTGAGCTCAAAATGTAGCCAAGATGTCCAGTGTTGTGAGCATGAATCATGTGGAGGTTGTCTGTTGTCTATTTTACTGATTATAGTACAGTTAGATTTTCCCGTTGATGGGAGTAAAAGGAGGAACAGTTGAGAGTTAGCAAAACTCAAGCTAAAGAAGATTAGTCACTGGACACACAGACATTCGTAGGGAGAGGACAAGGGTTTGGTGATGTGTGTTGCAGAACATTATTTGAATCTTGTTGAATATTTTGTTCAGTTCATATTTTATGTTTTCGGTTTCATTACATATTTATAGTGTGCACAACTCCATGCATATTATGATTTTTGATATTCTCTGTGGTTTTCACTTGTTCATGCTAGTGAAATGACAGGATACACAGCATAATGTGTCTTTACTGTGTGAAAATGTTTCATACCACTGGAGATGGAGGATCTAGAATGTTCGCCAAAAAAATCACGGGATTCCCCTTCCAGACACAATCACATGATTCTAAGACATTGCTGCTCTGTAGACTGAGACCAGGCTAGAAAATTCCGTCAACACTTTTACACAATCTTTATTTCAGATAGATGGATTATACATATATGTATAACTTCCAATTATGAAGGTTTATGAAGATGTTTGTTTAACTAGGACCAAATGACAACATATATAAATTTTGACACATCCCTTCCACACATATTGGAACAGCAAGGACAATTATTTTGTTTTTGCTCTACACCAAAGAAATTTGGGTTTGGGATCAAGAGATGAATATGAGACAATCAGAATTTCAGGTTTCATTTCCTGATATTTACATGTAGATGTAATAAAAAACTTAGAACATGGCACCTTTTGTTTGAATCCATCCATGTGTGATCTGAGTGATCTAAAATATAACATGTTATATTTTAAAACAAGTTAGTGACAGGTGTTTCTCGTTGCCCAGGTGTGCCCTGTTAGATTAATTGTTTAAACAGTTAATAGCTCTGAATGTCTACACTTGGTTTGAGCCCTGGGTTTTACCTCTGAAGACTGCTTTTGTTGTTAAAAAGGATAAACCAATATGAAGACCAGAGCTATATCTATGGGAGCAAAGCATGCCATTTTGAAGCTGAGAAAAGAGGCATATGCATTGGGCATATGTCCTGAATAAGAAAGAAACCACTGGTGTACTGACTAACAGACATCAAACAGGTCGGCCAAGGAAAACAATAGCAGTTGATGACAGAAACATTGTGAGAAAAACCCCAAAACAACAGTCAGTATCATCACCAACAACCTCCACAGGTGAAGGTATCACAATCCACTTTTCAAAGAAGACTTTGAGAACAGAAATATACCACAAGAACCACTCATCAGCAGTAAGAATCAGAAGGCCTGATTGGAATTCTCAAAGAAATACAGAGATGTTCTGGAACCAAGATTAACCTCTACCAATGTGATGGAAAGACGAAAGTGTGGAGAACGAAATTATCTGCTCATGATCCAAAACATACAAACTGATCTGTCAAGCATGGTGGAGGCAGTGTCATGGCTTGGGCTTGCACGGCTGATTCTGGAATGGGCTCACTAATTTTATTGATGATGTAACTCATGATGGTAGCAGCAGAATGAATTCAGAAGTCTACAGAAACATTCTGTCTGCCAACGTACAGAGAAATGCATCCAATTTAATTGGGAGGTACTTCATCATGCAGCAAGACAATGACCCAAAACACACTGCCAACACAACAAAGGACCTCATCAAGGGAAAAAGTGGAAGGTTTTAGACTTGCCAAGTCAATCACCAGACCTTAAACCAATTGAGCAGCATTTCCCCTCCTGAAGAGGAGACTGACGGGAGAAACCACCCAAAACAAACATCAACTGAAATAAGCTGTGGTACAAGCCTGGGAAAGCATCACAAAAGAAGAATGCAACAGTTTGGTGATGTCAGCGGGTCTCTGGCTTGATGCAGCTATTGAAAGCAACTAAATATTAAGTGTTATTTACTTTAATATACTTTAAGACTCTCTGTTCCTATACTTTTGCTCACCAAAAAATTGGGTGGTCTGCCACCAAAGGTGCCATGTTGTAAGTTGTTTAAAACATCTAGATGTAAATATCAGGAAGTGAAAGCTGAAATTCTGATCTATCTATCAATTCATTCTCATATTCATCTTTTGATCTCAAACCCACATGTTTTCAGAATATAGCAAAAACAAAAGATCTGGACTTGTCATTCCAATACTTTCAGAGTAGACTGTATTTATATTTGTATTTGTATTTGTATAGCAGCTCTGATAATTTCTTTTGTAGCTTCCTGTGTCCAAGGAAGAAAAATAGTAAAGCACAGTCATTTTGTACATCCTGGCCACTGCTCTGATACTAGTGGCCAAATGGTCCAATTAATAATTGGCTACAAAAACCTGGAAGCAGAAAATATAATAGAACATTTTATTATTTAGTTCATTGCAGCATGAAAAACTAACTGCTATCACTGGGATATTTAGTAACTGCTTAGTAATACTGTCATTGCTGAGGATCAGATTCTACACAGATTGTATGCAATATAACCCCATAAATTTCCTTTTTACATTGGCTGCTTGATTGTCACCATTTTATTGGAACTGTAAAGTAACTATAAAAGTGTAATAATGAAAGCCATCCAATGAGGATAATATAGTCTCAGGCCATGTTTTAATGTCTGTATGTACACACCTAGAGTGCACTTTGTTCTGCTGAGTCGCTGCTGGTTAAGTGCATTTGGATATGTGTGGCATATGGGCTTGGCAGGTGGAAGCCACAAGACAGACTGGACTCAAAAACAACCTCAGCTCTGGAGTAGGTATATACTGTAGAGAAAGGTTGCTAATTCAGTTTGGACAGTTTTTATATTAACATAATGATTATAGTGCTAAACTAATCAAAGTTTGTAGACTGCAGAAATGTGTGCCATTTCAAAACTGCTGAGGCTTTTGTAGCACTCAAAAAGCGGATAAAAGAAATCATTAATACAGTGAATAATGAATGTATGTATGCATGTGAGTGGGTGGTCCAGCTCAGCTGATGAAGGAAGGCGGTAGTGGATGACAAGATGAAGGGATAGAGCAACTGAGAGAGGAGGAAGGGCCTTTTGTTATCTGTCTTGCGAATGTGACATTCACTCTAGATTTGGAAAGCTGCCTAACTACCCGGGAACATGCTAACAGGCTAGTGGACACTGCCCTTCCTTTGCCCCTTAATATCTATAACAAGCCTTTGCATTGCAAAGTGATTAAATATAAATGTCCTCTTAAGGCTAAAGTCTGATTTCACATGAAAATATATCATATATCAAAATATATATAAATATCAGCTGCTGTTGGTAATTTGACCTCTTCTAAAATCTGACTCTGAGATGATTGAGTAATGAAATACATTGTTAGAATCTTGTGCAACACAGTACAAGAAGAACCGAGAATGAATAAGGTCACTTCAGAGATGATTACTTTTCATGTGATTATGAATCATTATGTAGGGACTCATGTGTACGTGCTGCTGGCATAGACCAGGTTTCATAAGTAAAGTGTGTCCTGTTCTCTGTCTGCTTACCTATGTTATTGGGTCTTAATGTTTTGTCCTAAAAGATATGTTATCTTAAGATTAAGTGTGTCTTCCAGCACAATGGGACATCAAAACTTCCCTAAGCTGGCTGGAAATGAGGATGTAGTCAAAAGTTTGTGGCTTATTCCATGATTGTGAGATGATAATTTCAACACGTCCACACAGAACCCATGTGACTGATCTCCTTCATGAATATGTGCACAGACAGAGAATTACTTGCTTCCTCCTTCATATGCAAATGACTGACTTTATGACCTTGTGTGAGTCTATGCCCCAGAGTGAGTATGTGCACATATGTAGATATCTGCTTACTGAATTGAGTATATCAGAAAACTATTTACAAGGAGTAGTGCTACAAAATGAACACCTTGGAGACAGAATCCAAATCCATAAACTATGCAGATCAGCTTCCTGTAGAATGCCAGAACTAACACTTGGTGAGACTCGTACGAAGCGCAAGCTTCACTCCTGCTCTCAGGTGTCACGCGGCTGTTTGGAGTAGATAAGCTCAGTTACGTTTGTGTTGGGCTCTGACCTTCACTCTCTGGCGCCTGGCACATACCACCAGTCAAGAGTATGTGCAATTTTACTCAGATCTAGGGCATGGTGCAGAATTCATTCAGTTTGTCATTGGACTATGTTGTGCCAAATCAGTCCTTGAAGACCACAATCTAGTGTTTGCCCATTTGTGACACAATTCAGCTATCCAGTTATTTCTTATGAGCTTTAGAATTGAATTTGGTGTGTCCTAGCCTCCCTGTTTTATGAACTGCCCACTATCTGAACAGTGGTGAAAATCGTTCTAAATTTTATTACAATTTTATTTAATTTATTAAAGATGCATTGTTATATCATATGAAGCTAGCAATCTAATAATGTATCAGTGTTCCAAATCTCTTTCTCCTTCAGCATTCTACACCTTGTGAGCTTCTCATTTTTATAATAGTGCCTCTGATATGCAGTGTCTCAGCTTGACTTGTCCCTGGTTACTGCATTAAGAGCATTTTGCATGTGCAGAGTACCAGCGTTGGTTTATTTTAATCTGGTTTTCTGTTTGCTAGCGTGAGGTGGCGTGTCACACATTCCACTCAGTATTCGTAGTGGAACACTCTGACCTGTTCAGGAGGTATAAAACCATGCATGCACACAAGCATGTACAGTGATGAAAACTATAGGATGATCCACAAATAACTGTAAAGATTTTTTAAAGTGATGAGCTGCTTTCTCAAAGAAGATTGTAAATTTGGAAATAGTCCACACAAGCATTGGAAGAATGTGGGCGGTGTTTCTGGTCAAAAAAAAGAATTTTAAGCCAGCAGAAAACTTGAGCAGATGGTGAGCAGAGCTTAAAAATAATTAGACATAATCACTCATCTGTAAACTGCCTGTATGTAATGGCCAAAAAAATCACCTCTGACTCCTATCTCCCAGAACACTTCATATTTTAACCCATTTCTTCATTCAGTTGCCAGAACAAGACAATTCAGGAACAGTTTCTATCCCTGAACCATTAGAAAGCTCAAATCCTTATTTTCCCCCTTGAATTAATTAAATCTTTGCATGTTCTTTACTGTGTCATTTCAGACATCAGTAGTTTATTGTCATTACTGTAATCTTCTTGATGTCAAAATTTATAATTTATGTGGTATTTCAGATATGTTGCTGTTTGTCTATTGTCTTGTCACACCCCCCGTCATAAAGTTTAATAAAAGAGAAAGGCAAAGTGGTGCATATGGGGTTAAATATGTAGTGTGCTGGGAACTATGGTATATGCATATGCAGCATGGTCACTCAGCACAATACACTCTGCAGCCCTGACAATATGTTTATACGCATTGTACTTTAAACTTGTGCAGTCATTGTTGTTGGTTTTTTTTTCATGAATTAGTTTGTTTATTAGTTAATTTGTATTTTTCTAAATTACAAATTGATAAGCCACATAAGCCGTCCTGGTCTGTGTCAACTCTCTTCCACAAGGTCTTAGACAATGAATTAAGACAATTCAGATGGTCACTGAAATGATTATGCACCATAATGGACCCAAATTATACAGCTGCACAGTAAAGCATCTTTTCAGAGAACCCATGCAAAATCACAGGAAAGCATAACACAAAAAATCATCAATAACTATTGAATCATTTCATATAATGTTATGCTCAAAATACATCCTGTCTCTGTTTCCCAAGATTTCTGCTGACAGGCTGTCATTCCATTGACTGTATATTGGTTTTAATATGCGGTCTTTATATGTTTCTCACAGAAAGCAGGGAGAAGGAGATGACTTTTGCAGCTGTCTTTTCTGAATGATGTAATTAGCTGGCCTAAAATTGAGGTTCAGATTGCCACAAGTGACATTCCATTCCTCTGGAAGTATCGTTACACTCTAAATACAGACCGCAAGCATTTGGGGAATTTCATTGTCTGAAGGGCAGAGACTTAAGCAGTGTACTTACACACTGTGGACTTATTAAGATATTATATTATATATGATAATATAATGAGAAGTATTTAGAGATCCTGGTGGTCCTGGGGCAGGAAAAGAATAGATCATTGTATTAGTTCAGGCTATTAGCAGCTAGCTGAGTGGGGGATGGAGCAAGAGCACATGTAGCCATATGAGGAAAAGGTTACAGCAGGGCTTGTAATGACAGGTGACCTTCAGCCAGGCATACTTCATGTATCTAGCCTACACTTTTGAATTCTAAATGTTTTGTATCCCCTAATGAAAATGAGTGTAAGTTGACCTGAAGTGCCACAGTATTCCAAGAAAACAGATAATATAATACCAAATAATACCACATCCAAACTGTGAGATATTATATGACCACTGAGGCCACAGACTGCAGAGCCTATACATCTGTGAGGCATATTGATATCCTTTTGCTGCTGAGCTCAGATTATTACTAATATGGGGCCTTATTATATGATTTGTGTATTTCTAGTCATGTGACTAACAAATGAGGCACAATTATAATCTAAACAGAGTTGAGTCAAAAGGATAACATTCTGGTTACTATTGCAAATTTTAACCACTGCCCCTATGTCATAACATGCATTACAGTATGAGTGTATTATATAACACTATATTATATATTTGTTCTAATCTGTTTATTACATACATTCCTTCATCAAATCCAGTGGTGAAGTGTAGAGGACAGCTGGTTCCAACAGTTTTGGAACAATGTGAGAATGTACTTTAGGACACAGCTAGCTCTTAGACATGGATACAATAAAGAGTTATATTGAGTATAATATCTCTTTGTGTGAGTAATCATTTTGTCACCTAAAGCTAAAGCTTGTAGTTGACATGATCCCCAGCTGTCTCATATCTAAGGACAACTAACTGCATACAGACAGGAGGTGGAACAGCTGGTGTGATCTAACAGGAGCCAAATACTCTTTAAACTCTGGAGATTATTGTGGAGCACAAAGGAAAACCCATATCTCTGCTCCCCGTTGGCTCAGCAGTCACTACAGTACATCATCACTGGCTCAGCTCTCACCACAGTACAGTCTTTAAAACTTCTTGAAACAATCTCCTGGGATCTTGAATAGGGGAACACAAACTGTACAAAGAATAAACATACTGCTCTGTTTGGATAATAAACCTACGTCATGTATGACAGTTTTACAAAATTATTGTACTCTGTCAAAGAACAAATAGCGCTTACCAAGACAAAAACAACAATTCACAGGAACAGGTTCTTCCCCTTAAGCTTTGGTCACTAACACATTTTCCACACTATATCACTGCTGATTTATGCACTGAATCACCCTTCTGTACCACACCCAAGCTCTACTAACAACTGTATAAGTATACTCTGGTATTTAGACTATGTATATTTTGTGCTACAGTATTCTTATTTAATAACCTATATCTTGTACACACTTGTATTACCATTAACTAACAAGTCAATCCTAGTTGGTAAATAAAATTAATTCCTTAATGCTTTACTTGGAATGCCAGAGTTAATTCTAGTCCTTTGGTGCCATCTACTGACCAGAATAAAAAAAAAAAAAAATTGCATTTTTATTAAAATACTTTTTTTTTTTTTTGGATACAAAGCACTTCATGGAACACACTCACTCATCCACTCAGTCACTCACTCATCTCACTAATTCATTACACTCACTCACTCACTTACTCAGTCATTCACTCACCCACTTATTCGTCCACTCACTCACTAATTCATTTTTCACAAGGGTGAGCTATTGGCACTCTAGTAGCTGTGTGTGTGTGTGTGTGTGTGTGTGCACGCAGCAGCAGGACCAGCAGTAGTCATGTCTTTTTTGTTCCTCTATAGACTGGAAGTATACATTCAAATCCAGGATTATTGGCAAAATCATTGCATAAAGCAGACATTACACACAACAATTCAAATTTTACACTCAGGAATCTGAAGAAAAAACTGATCATTCCTCTGAATTTTTCTATGTTATTTTGTCTCAGAAAACACCCCTAAATATTTAAAATAATTGCAAACTATTTTTCATCCTTAAAGAAATTTCATTTTTATTGTGACAAATGTTCATTAAATAAAAAAGCACATATTTGTTGATCGCAAAATTATTTACATGGGTCAACCACCCTTGGTCTTTTGGGATATGTCTCTGTTTGGCCTGTTATTATTGACAAAATTGCTGAAGCTCAGTCAGATTGGATGGTGATCATTAGTGGACAGCTAGTTTTCAAGTTTTGCTGCGGATTCTCATTCAGATTAAGGTCTGGGCTTTTACTGGGCTATTTGAACACATTCAGGTTCTTAAAAGGTGAGATTCCTTTTCATCTTCTGTTTACTAGTTTACTAAAATCAGCTGGTATTTGTAGCTATTCATGATTCCCTTCACTGTGATAAAACCCACAGTTCTGGCTGAAGAAAAGCGGCTCTAAAGCATGATGCCGCCACCACCATGCTTTACCTTGGTATGGTGCCCTTTGATGATGTGCTTTTTTTTTTGGAGCCAAACATACCTCAGACCATAACACATTTTGCCACATGTTTTGGGGTGATTTAGTTGGGCTTGAATATTTTTTGTGAGAAAGGGCTTCCATCTAGCCAACCTACTCCATAGCCCAGACATGTGAAGAACATGAGAGATTGTTATCACATGCAGAGAGTAATCAGTACTTGTCAGATATTCCTGCAGCTCCTTTAATGTTGCCATCTGTCGCTTGGCAGCCTCCCTGGTAAGTTTTTGTCTTGTCGTTTTGTATATTTTGGAGGGATGTCCTGTTCTTGGTAATGTCACTGTGTTGCTCCATTTTCTCCACTTGTTGGTGATGGCCTTCACAGTGTTCCATGGTACAGCTAATGTTTTGCAGATTTTTGTTGTACCTTTCTCCTGATTGATTCCTTTTGACAGTGAGACCCTGTACAGCTTTTTGCAGACCATGGCTTCAGCAGTCAGATGAAAGCAAGAAAATGTCAAGAAAATCCTGCAGAAACAGCTGGTCTTTATTTGGTGTTAATCAGAATAATTTCATTGACTACAGCTGTATGATAATTACTTTTGAACATGAGATTCAATGTGATTGGTTCATTCTGAACACAGCCACATCCCCAATTATGAAAGGGTGTACACACTTATGCAACCAGGTTATTGTAACTTTTTTATTTTATTTTTCCTATTTTTCTCTAAAATGTTTCTGATTGTTTTTCACTTAAATTTTATATGTTGTAATTTCACATTGAGGGTGGAAAAAGTTCTGACATGATTTATCTTGGTACCATTTTTTTTCACCACAAAAACTTGCCACTTTAACAGGGGTGTGTAGACTTTTTTATATCCACTGTGAGGCCATTTCAGTTTCAAGTTGTAACACTAAAAAATGTGGAAAAGTTTAAGGAGGTCAATACTCTGTACAAGTATTTGGTTATAAACCTGCAAAATTATACATAGGTTATTAATAATATAACACAAAATCAGGACCATAATGAAAAGTTTGCAGTAGTTCAAATTCACCCACAGAGTGAGGAGAATGATGTTGATAGTAATTGATTCTTGTGGCTACCAAGAGGCAACCATGTTTGACTATTAGATGCCAAGACAAAATGCAGCTCCTGAACTTCACCAAGTGTCACTGGAGCTTCAGTTGTGATTATGTGTTAGATAATACCAAAATCATTTTTGGTTGTGAATACCACTGACTCACTTGGGGAAAACAGTACTACTTACAAGGAAAAGCACTCATATCCAGTCTCAGGCTTTGAAGGAGGTTTAATCATTCTGCAGTTTTACCAAGTGTCTCCAGCCTTGTTTACAGCAAGAAGCAATTATTCTATACAGACTATACATCACTAAATGTAGAGGTGTGATCACTTTAGACAGAAGAATTGCACAAAATTATTTTTTATGAAAAGAAGTTAAAAGATAACCATTTTATATTTCTGATTAAAATATCACTCATTATAATTATTACTTGTTCATATTAATAACATATAATGAGTGATATTTCTGAAGTATATCTGTGTAACAGGTTCTTAATACCACAAATATGTTTCTTGCTCTCTCTCTCTCTCTCTCTCTCTCTCTCTCTCTCTCTCTCTCCAGAGCTCAGTGGTTGAAGTGAAGTGCTTGCCTCAAGAGAACAATAACTGATTTTCTTGCTCCTACCCAAAGCAAGTGACAATGTACGTGTGATTTATCCAGTTGGATGTGTTTTCACACTAGGAGAGAGTCTCAGTCTGACACAACTGCAGTGTTACAGAGGCCTGTGTGTGAGTGTGTGTGTGTGTGTGTGTTTCATCAGAACATATAAGACTATGCTTGTATGCTGGAGTTGAAGTCTTGTTCCAACTTTAGTATAAATTCAGTACAAACTTTTGTATAACCCCAAATTTCTCCACTGTATTCACCTTATAACCTACTGTTAACTTTAGACACAAAAGTTCTGGTTGCAAACAAACATACTTTGTTGGCATGGCATGCAAAGACACATTTGTATTTCTTAATCTCACATTATTCACAAAGTACATGAATAATATAATTAGTAACTGAATAATGTAAGGTCTGAAATACTGTAAATACAGGAAGAATTAAAAGATTAAATCACATGTGGTAGAAGAACAAAAATACAGACTTTTAATGGTACTTGAAGTATGGAAGTAAATGTTCAATAAAGAATCACAAATGAGAAGGAAATCTGTGCCTCAAATTGCACACTGATTTTCTTTACTGATGACAAATTAGTCACCTTTTGCAAAGGAACAAGAGCGTACTTTCACTAAAGCTAACTAATGACAGCTAATCATGCTAATAACTATCTGTTATGATACAACTTGGCTAAATAAGTTGTAAATGTTACTAATGACAGATAGAGATTTGTATGCTAGGTATTAGGTCACATTCATATATCTAAGTAAAAATTCTTGAATAAGCAGAAGTAAATCTGAGGTAAAACACTGCACTATTTTCTGAGGTAAAACATTGCTCACATGTGCACATTCAAACATCTGCAAAGCAAAGAAAGAAATACTTCACTCCTCTGTTCTTGTCATCTGTTGGAGTTTAGATTTCTTAAAAAGGTCACGTTATGATTTTTCCTTTTTAAATGCTCTGGCAGTAACAATCAAAACCAATAAATGATAGAACAACTCCAGTTAACTACAGACACATGAAACTGGATAAATGTAGTAGGAGTGCTGTACACTGATAGAACCGCACTCCCTGTGTTCAAACAAATATGATAATTTTTTAAGTATTTGCATTATTATTAATTTCAATATGTTTGAAGAATGAAGAAGAAATAGCATGTTTAATTAAATTTTTACCTTTAAGGGAGTGCAGCTGTATTTCATTTAGATCCTTAAGCAGCAAAGTTTGTTTGTGTCTCACTGTCTCTCTAGCTTTCTGATGCTGTCTCAGTGTTCTACCACTCACTATGAATTTTAGAACCAACCAGCATTGTATTTTCGTCTGTGATTTTGTTTGCATTTCAAAAGGTGATGTATTTTTGTTTTAGCTGTGCTATAAATTGGTTGATTCTGATTAGGTTTTTGTTGCTTTGTTAATGGGCTGAGGTGTTAGCATATCAAGGATGTTAATGTGTGTTAAGCCTATGTACTGGAGCCTAAAGAATGGCTCAGTTAGGACGCTGTTGATATGCTGAATTTTTATATTGCAGAATTTTATAACCATATGAGTTGCGAAGTGCTGTTTTTAGGTGAAACCACAATTTATATTTGACTGCCTATTTGTGTCTGTATGACTAATGGACAACAGCCTACTTCTGCTGTACCTTACAAGGTACAATACAAAGGCAATATCAGAAAGCTGTTGGATATTTTCCCCATTTGCCAAATGATTGGTAAGCACAACCCACACTTCACTACCTCTACAATTTCGCTACAAAGAAAATGTTTTTGGTATAGATGGCTCTGAATTATTTTTCTCTCAGTTCATCAGTTGAGGAATTAAAGACTACCTGAAATGAAACTCTAGTTGTTGTTTTTTTTTTTCATGTCTCCAGTCATACTTGGCAATTCCATTAATCACACTAAATGCCTCTTATGTTTTACTATATCAGTTTGCGCACATGTTCAGATACACTACACTGCCAAAAGTATGTGGACACCTGACCAATCACATCCCTATGTGCTTGTTGAACATACCATTATAGATTTATTCTCCCTTTGCTGTTCTAATAACTTCCACTATTCTGGGAAGGCTTTCCACTACATTTTGGAGTGTAGCTCTGGGGATTTGTGCTCATTCAGCCACAAGAGCATTAGTGAGGACAGGCACTGATGTCAGGGAAGGAGGACTGGTTTGCAGTCAGCGTTAAAATTTATCCCAAAGGTGTTCAGTGAGGTTGAGGTCAGGGCTCTGTGCAGGCCACCCAAGTTCTTCCACACCAACCTCAGTAAACCACATGTCTTCATGGAGCTCGCATTGTGCACAGGGGCATTGTCATGCAGTGTCATGCTGGAACAGTTGCAGTGAATGAAATTACAATGCTACAGCATACAAAGACATTCTATGCTATTGTGTGCTTCAAACCGTGTGGCAACAGTTCGGGGAAGAACCACATATGGGTGTGATGGTCAGGTGTATACATACTTTTGGACATATAGTGTATAGCTATTTCACTCAGAAATGAATCACATCACAGAAAAAAAATGTTTTTAAGAAAGCTGTTTTCCATTGTCTTTAATTTCTTTTGTGCATAAAATAAATTTGTGTTCTGTTCTCTAATGTAAAGATCTTTTTTAAATATATATATATATATATATATATATATATATATATATATATATATATATATATATATATATATATATATATATATATATATAAAACTCTGCTGTAGAAACTGCTCAGCAGGAGATAGCAGAACCAGGTCATCTGAATAGAGCAGGAATTTGATCTCTTAGTTTCTTAGTCATGCAGAGTAAGACTAGGAGCTGAAGACCTTCTAAAATATTTAACAAATCATTCACTGATAAAAAGGTTAAATAACAGAATCTAAGCAAAAAAGATATGGTGACAGCTCTGGAATTTAATGTGATATAAAAGAACATTGTTGTTTTTTTCTTTTTTTTTCCCCCTTATCCTAAATAACCTTGGTATTTTTGTCATTATTTTTAGTTTTCATTGAAATAGGGCTACTTGGTTGGGGGGGGGGGTCTGATTTTCTTGCTTGTAGCCTCCCCATTCCCATGCCTGTGTGGAGTTGGATATTTTGTTCCTAAAAAAGTAATATTTCTAGTTGTTCGCTAATTAACTAAATACTTAGCTACCAGATAATTTAGCCACATTGTGGAATTTGCACCCAAGATTAGTTGAGCTTGTCCATGCCTGCCAAGTATTCAAATAATTATGTCCTCAGAAACCTTTTTTTTTTTACCATGTTTGAATACTGGATGTAACTCACCATCAGATAAATCTGCTAAGGGAATCTGTACTACACTAAAAGCTTTCAATTTAATAACTGTTGTCCAAGAAACAATCTATTTATTACCTAATGAGGGAACATTGGCCATCAGCAATTTGGTATGTGCATGGGCAGGCTGTGCACAGGTATGCTAAATAAATGAACAGGAAGGAAGCATAAACATACGCAAGTTTTACAGCAGAGTTAATGATATGTCCAAAGTGTCCAAAATGAAAGGGACTGACAGCAAAGGTGTGACAAGAGTGAACACTGGTGTGAGTTTTCACTGCTGGAGAGACTAAAGAGATTCAAAGTCTTAAAAAGAAATCTATTCAAGCTTTTTTCATCATCAACTTTTTCCCCGCACGTTCTGCAGGGTGTCCCAAAAGTCTCCACACACAGGGGACTATGTATGCCAGCACTACATCGGTTGTTCCTTCATCAGGGGATGTTCGTGGACGTCCACTTCTTGGTTGTTCCGCAACACTTTCAGTCTTTTTGAATTTGTTAATAAGTTTGGCAACAGTGTCATGTGTGATATGCTTGCCATGTTTCCTGTTAAAGTCTACTGCAACCTTGTGACAGTTTCCCGATCCAGCCATGAGAATGATTTCAATATGTTCTTCTTTTGTCGAAGGCATTTTTAAAAGCTATTATAAAAATATAAAAATATACTAAGTATGAAAAATTTTGGAAGACACTTTGCTAAAAAGTGTTAATTTCCCCTATGTATGGAGACTTTTGGGAGACCCTGCACATGTATTTCTAGGTCATTTGTAATTATATATACAGACAGTAATATGTTACCTATTGCACATTTAAGTTATGCTTTTAACTAGGAGAAACACATGAACAAAAGCTTAGTGCTATTAATCTCACACTGACTTCAGTGACTCTGATCTTTTCTTTTGGTATAAACATCACAGGCTCCACAAGCGCTGTACTGACAGGCATGCGGATAGCCGAACTTTTATCTGGAAGGTATTTTGGCTTGCCAGTGTACAGCAGATAAGCAGGTGAAGTAAGAGTACTTTACTGGAAGAAACACAACACCATGTTGGTAGTCCTGTGATTCTGGAAAATGAAGAACAAGGGAGGTCTTCTTGGGTGTTCCTTACTGCATTTGATCCAAAATACTTTACCTGCCATTTGCTTTCCAATGGGAAATGTTGCCATAGAAACAAGCTGATCCAGTTCAGGAACAAATGAACATCATGCCATGCATAGGAATTTTATTCACCTTTTATTTATCACCTTACCTATAGAGATAAATAAAATGTAAATACTCCAGTTAATCAACACATTCATACAGCTGTTCAAAACTGTGTGCTTTTTATGTACAAGCGTACTCCAGACAGCACACAAAGCAAGCCTCACACAATCAACAATATCTCAAATTGTATGTAACATTGAGAAAAGTATTCTGTAAACCTGACCACATAAACACATTCTCCATCATGTGGTCTGATAAGTAAAATAAAACTACAAGCAAATTTCCCTTCTCTTTTATTTGTCTTTCTTTAATACCAAATTGCCCTTGATCATTATGCAAGGTTAGGAACAGGGAAGCTCACAATCACCTTTGGTATGCCACAGAAATAGGACATTCCTCATTACATTCTATATATATGCAGCTGATGTTCCTTGTGGTTTATGTGATATGCTACAAGCATAAACACTTTCAGTTTTGGCACTAGAGAGAAAAGAGCATGGGATGAAACTAAAATCCATGTACCTAATTACATACTTGGAGATGTAATGAGTCATCTACAGTATCTATCAATTAGCTGGTATTTCTATTGATTCACCTGCATCCATCCCCCAGTGACATCTAAACATCTGGGTTTACTAGACAAACATACACAGCTGTCACCGTGTACCAGCCTACGTCACACTGTTATAAAAATGCTAACAAGAAATACTTTGCAGTACAGGTCACAAGTGAACCATCTGAGTGTTTTAGCACCAGCTCAGACATCAATCTCTAGTACTAAATTAGAGAATCCAGAGCTGCTTTGTATCTAAGATGCTACAGAAATTCATATGGAAAGTGCTTCTGAAATTAAACCGCTGAATTGAAAATGATGAGTATTTAAGAGCAAATGACTTTAAATCCAAATATCCTATATAGCACTCAAAATATCAACCAATATTACCTCTCACAGACCCAGTGTATACACTGTATATTGTAATTGTTTTAGTTTGAGGCAAAACCACACATTTTATTGTCACCATGGAGACAGCTTCACTGAGATGATTGCATGATTTTCACAGAAAAATGGACAGTGCACAGATCTGTTGAGAAAAAACTCATTTTGAATTCTCGTCAAACCCAGAACTGGCCTCAAGCCATGTCTAATTTTGTAAACGAAGCACTGAAATGTGGCTTATGTTGGAAAAACAATACAACTTTCATACGTGTTGAACTCAAACCACTTTCACACTTGCTGGCACTGGAAAATTATAGCACATTTATATGTGACCACTGTGTGGGTCTGGGAGAACCACTAAACTGGATGTAATGTGCAAATTTGAGAGTGTTTATGAGCTTTGTCATTGCAGTCCAGACAGACGTTAAGTGCACAAATATGAAGCATTTTGATTGGATTTTCAGTCTGCATTTAGTTCAGTATTTGGCTTTGTCTGGGTTACCACTTTTTCAGTTTGACTGACACAATGGCCACCGCAAAAATAAGACAACACCCTATGAAGACAGAATGTGACAGTGACAGAAGCAGACTACGAGACCACAACAAACCCCTGGGCAGTTACCACATCTGGCTTTTTCTTTACGTCTTCTTTTCAATACACTGTGAATTTCACAGCTTCATTTCCCTGTCCCAATTTTCTGCACTCCGCACTAGTATTTTATTGCATCACATCCTCTGTTGAATTTAGAGTTATTTCGGGTGTACTCCAAATGACCCCATTTTCTTATACTTTCTGATATTGGTTTTCTCTCTTGACCAGTAGTCGCAGCAAACAGAAATCTTAAGACAGCTAAGTGCTTCCAAAGGTGTGAGTGTAATTTTTTAAACCACATTGTAAGTGTTTTAACACATGAAGCAAAGGTTTTCATGACAAACAAACATCACAGAACAAGCATATGTAGAGCTTAGACGGACTCAGTTGAGGGAGTTGGAATGTTTAAGTGAAAGAAAAAAGAGAAACAGAGAAAAATCTAATGATGGAACGTTGGATGTTTGGGTTGATAAGAGTCAGGTTAGTCAAAGTTGATGTGTTAATCTGATCATGCAGCATGACTCACTCCATATTCACAGGGAAATGCGCTTACGAACTCGGAAGGAGGAGGGGACAAAGCCCTGATGTTTGTAACCATGACAACCCTGACCATTTGAGAAAGGGGCTGAACGATTTTTAGGTGCTATTTTGATAGCCTGTGACACTCTACCTCATCTGTGTGGAATGTTCTAGAATTCCCTGTCTACTTTGATCAGCATCATGTTCCCCACCCCAAACCCACACACACACACACACACACACACACACACACACACACACACACACACACACACACACACACACACACACACACACACACACACACACACACACACACACACACACACACACACACACACGCTCCCCAGGAGGCACAGAGACATAGTTTACTCCTAACAGTAGAAATGTCTTCACTTTAGCCATCCATTCATTGTCTGCAGCTAAACAGACTTTTCCTCTTTTCTGTTCAATCATGTTGCAACTTCATTAGATGGTACACAATTTGTAACTTGATTGATTTTCTCAAGATAATCTCTTTTTGATCATCTTCAGGCACTGTTTCTTACTACTATACCACTCTTGAAACATAACAATACCCAAAAGCTGATATTTTTAGGTATTGTATGCATTTTGTCAGCAAGGGCTTAATAAAACTAATTAAATCATTTGTAACCCAAGAAAATGAATTTTTTTTATATTTGGGTGAAAATTCTAAATCCTGGGACTAAATCTTGTGAACAGATCTTTCTATGCTGCTTATTCAGTCCAGCCAATCTACAGAGTTCAAACATGGGCCATCATTAATTTTTTTTGTTAAATGTTTGTGTCTGCCATATGGTTAATCATTCCTATACTAATGAAAAAAGTTATTGTGTAGGCAGGAATACAGTCTTGTGTTGCAACTACACTAAGTAAAGACCGCAGATGAACCTCCTCCTGACATGCTCCTTATAGACAAGTGGTCGACTGGGAAGCAAGTTTTTGGGAGCAAAACAGGGTTTAGCTCCATACCACACCGAGCCCAAAGTAAACCATGAAAAAGGATGCATCTGAAAAAAGCACACCATGGAGCCAGAATCAAAACAGGAACACTCAAATGCTGCATAGGTTTTCTTGCGGACAACCTAGTGAATAAAACTGCTGTTTTTAGTAACAACTGTCCCACTGGCCAATGACTAGGATAATAAACAGAATAGACAAACTGAAAAGCAGCAGTTGCAGTGTATGTAGGGAAAGAAGTTTACCATCTAGGACAAAGTCTTTTATATACAAATTCGACTTGTGCAAGTGCTCCTCCACCATGCCATTAACTAGGCACAAAACAATTTCAAAGCACTTTGTGCAAGTGAATCTTTCCAGTATTCTGCTTTTATTCTCTTCCCACTCTCAATATTCCCACTCATCAGTCTTCATGTCCAGGTAGCTGAGGATGTTCTGGGCATATTTTACCGCTTGTTTACGGGCTGTTTTTGTTCCCTGGTCCCCCTGAGGGTCCACAGCATCCAGAGCCAGAAGCTGCTTGGTCAGCAACTCCTCAAGCACCATGTAACTCTTGTCAGCTCTCTTGCCATCAAAGCCGAGCACTTGGAAATGCAGGTCAGAGAGGCTGGCAAGGACATGCCACACGGCTGCGTGAGGTGGAGGTTCATCTGGTCCAGGGTTCCGGCGGCCGAGGGCTTCCCGGAGGTCAAGATAGGTGATCACTGCCTGGATCTCCAGCACAGCCCTTCTCCGTGCCTCTCTAATGCAGGGGTTCCGTCCGGTGTCCACTTGGTCCAGATGAGTTAGAAGACTCTGAAGCTCCGCCCCCTGGCCTGCCATACCCTGTCTCAGTACCTCTCCCCGCAGCACAGACACACGGCCTCGGATGGCCTCAATTTCACGGATGGAGTCATTTTGCGTCAGGTCATACCTGGAAATGAAAAATGAGAACATTACCATCAAATGTAGATGCAGATTCTTGTACAGTTGCTTCTGTAAAAAGCAAAACTAAAATGGTTGCATACAACTGTTATACAGTGCACAGGCAAATGTCATGAAAGTAGCCTCTCAAAAATAAAAGGTGCCAGAAAATGTTCTTGATGTCATAGTAGAAGCCGTTTGTTTTCCAAAACCAGCTTTTTGATTGATAGAACTTTAACCATTTTTATTGGTGCCACAGAAGACTAAACAAATTTTTTTTCCAACATAAATGTTGCCAAAGTTGCTAAACAATCACACGTTAAAAGGTTCTTTATGGAAAATCAAATATATCTCTTTTGGAAAGCTATTGTATCGCTCTAAAGAACCTTTTCTGTCTCCTTTATTTTTAAAAGTGTACCTGAGAAACAGTGTGGGCACATGTCCTGTAAATTGTTTGAGATTTATAAAAAAAAAAAAAAAAAAGCATCCATTTGCCTAATATGATCAACATGGGTCAATCAATATTGATTTATAGTTTATTTATGAAATTAACATATATAAAATTATTCACACATCTCTTTATTTTTCTGAAAAAAACGCATTCTTACTCCACATGTATCCAAGTCTCAGCAGCTGTATGTAATTGCAGTTTTTGCAGTTCTTGGGGTGTGAAGAGCTGTACTATAAATAAAAACGAGAGTCTGTGGGTTTATGGATGGTGGTGATCAGAGAGGAATTTTCTAATTGAATATTTAAGACAGGGTATGCAATACCCCATGTATACCCCAGAGTGAAATTTGGAGAACAAACAAATAAATAAATGGTGTTGTGCATCCCATATTCCACCATTTCACTATCACATCTACATGCACAGGGGAGTGCTGTTGCTCAGAGATTTTCTTTATTTCTATATCTTAACCAACTCAACAATAAAATATATTACATATCAAAATCTACACTATGAAAATAGCTATAGGGAGAAGCATTCAACTCCTCAACTCTGAAGTCTTTATAACCTGCACTGCTCTGTTATCTAACAAGGCCCTGTAACTAAATTTGTCTACAAACACCAGAACCCATCCATGGGGGAATCTGCTGACGACAAATATTTTCTCATGCAGCTTAATAAATATGCTACACCGCTCTCTCAGAAAGTTCATAAGAAATTCACAATGAGATTTGAGTGTTGTACTTGAATATAACTGCATTTCAGGAGCTCTATAAGAGCCTTTTACACCAAGTTAAACATAGTAGTCTTGTTATTTCTGTTAAGCAGTTGTCGGCGAACAGATTTTCACGTGTTCACCACGCACATTTCCGTCTGCAGACAAAGTTTACTGGTTGAGTTACACTTTAAACACATTAAATTAAACTTAAATTAAGTTACATTGCGTTTCTTAAACATACATATGAAACAGACCATAAAGGAAAGGCAGTAATTAGTCTTTGTAAAAAATACCAAGGCTGGCATTTATCAACACTATAATTCCAAAATAAGAGATGGTAAAAACACTGCACATTTTTAAGCGCATGTGTGTGCCCATTACCTGCGAGTGTCATCTCCCTCCCCCTCCAGATCGAGGTGTTTAAGGAGGCCGTTGATCTCTTCCACCACCTGCTTCCTGTAGTTCCTGACGGCTGAGTTACTGGACACGTCCAGTGCATCCAGCTCCACTAACAGCTCAGTGAGGACACGTGCTAGGTGGGCACAGCTGTCCCGCCCACTCAACCCCATCAGCAGAGCAACCAGCTGGCAGCGGGCACCACTCACCTGCAAATACATTCATCAGTCAGTCCCTGCATCGGCTGTCTAGTGCCCCTAAACTAGTAAAAAAGCCTAATAAGTAAAGAAAGCACAAAAAATTTGTCGTGAACCAGATTTAATCAGTTAAACCTGGTGTTTTTCATATTGCTAACCTGCACCATCACATGATTGATGCGCTGCACGGCCTCATGGGTCTCATCAGACAGAGGCAACGCAAGTGTGTGCGTGCGAACGCGGCCCTCCAGCACATCCTGTACAGCGCAGACGCGGGTAAGAGCGCGGTAACGGGCCTTCCTGAGCGGCACACTTCCGCCTGTCTTGATCTGGGCCAGGCGCATTGCCACATCCTGCACAGCTTCCACAAGGTCCTCACCAGTCTCCGCTGCATCCTGAGCCTGTCCTTGCCGAAATGGAGCCACCACCCCTGCCAGCAGGAGCCTCTGTGCCTCCTGGCTCAGCTCTTCTATAGCTATTCGAGATGGGTGAGTAGCATTACCCTCCAGGTAGCGCAACAACCCCTCCACCTCCCCTGCTGCCCGCTTCCGAGCCTGCTGCAGCTCCATCCGTCCCTCTGTCTCCACCTTGGAGGTAAGACACACATATATAATCATCAACTGGGTGTAAAGTACAATAATATATAATACCTACAAGTCATCATACAGACTAGAAGTTTAGCTTCCATTATATCTGACAGTAAGTTAAATACGTTTTTACTATTCTCTACTATTTTAATAATAATGAAGACATTAACAGTATTCCTGATGAAGGTTTGCACATTCTTGGGATCTTCTCAACCAGCTTCATGCAAAAGGCTTTTCTTAAAGTTTACAAACAGGCCAAGCGTTTTTTCACTGCTTCTATAGGTTCTAAATGAAAACTATTTGTTGGGAAACAATTTCATTAATTTCACTATTGGCATTTCTCTTAGAATAAATTTCAAGAAATAAGCTTTATCAAAATGTTACTAAGACATCGAAAAATTAGTGTTAAATCTAGCATGTTCAGACATTTGACTCATTTACAATTTGTATATAATAACACCTAAAAACATTCCACATACATAGCCTGTTGCTGAATAAAGCCAAGTTCCTGACACATTTTAGAGAAGACAGAATCCCAGGATCATGTACCAAACTCATAACACGTTCCTGACACATGACATTATTCAAGTGGCGCAAGATTCTCTATGTAAAGTTTAGCATCCCTCATATTTCACCCATGTATTCACAAGACACGTGACCTATATGAACAAGACCACCCCAGCTCCTGACCTGATCCACCTCCAGCTGGAGTCGTGCCAGCTCCCTCTCGAGTCGTTTGTACTCTCTGTCACTCTGCAGGCCACTGAAGGAACACACTTGCTGTCCTAATGTCACCGCTTCCCTTTGCAGCTCATCCAGGCGCACCAGGGTGGGGTGGGGCCCAGGGTATGGACCCTGAGGGCCCATGTATGCCTGGAATGGCCCTGCCATGTACTGGGTCTGTGGTTGCTGTTGCTGTTGGTTGCCATGATCCATTGTCCTCTTCCCACCATCAAAGGGCTTCCCAAACAGGCTGAGAGAGAAAGCAAGAGAGAGGGCGAGAGAGTTAGAGACAGTGAGAGAGAGAGAGAGAGAGAGAGAGAGAGAGAGAGTGGGTGTGTGTAGGAGAAAAATGAAGAGAGAGATAACGAAGGAAGAAAACAACAGGGAATGAAACGGAGCAAGACATTTGTAGAGCAAGAGAAAACCATTATGTGGAAATTCTGGAGTAAAAAATCTGAAAATTCTGATGGTAATGATTCACGTTTGTTCAAAAAACATCTACTAGAGACAAACCATAAAAGCAAACATTAATTAACTCTTAGTCTCCAGCAACAAACACCCACAACATAGATGCCAGGTTCTGATGTTTCTGGATGAACAGTGTCAGCTCAGCCTCTTTTCTTACATCCAGGTCCTCCAACCATCGGGACCAGTCATGAAAGAATAAAGCAAACAAATTTACTGAAACATCTTGAATACTGACAAGGTCCCACAAGCCGTGGTAGTTTACCCACTCTTGTGTAATTAAAGGGCCTTTGGGAACGTAACATGTTGACAAGAGCTGCAACCAAACCGGGAGTAATAATTACAAAATGAAGAAGGCTCGATATCCATCTTACTTTCACGTGATGGCCCTCTGAGAACCTGACTTTGGCCATAAATTTAATTAATGGAGTTAATGTATTAATAGAGGTAATTTTGTGCGATATCTGACTACAACAGTCTGGTCGTAACAGAAAAAAAAGCAAATACTTGCTTACCTGAGCATAGCCATATCATTCAAAGAAACATTTCCCTTAGGAAGGCATGTTAGCTAGGTGAGGTTTAATTTATTGCCTGAAATTAGTCCACAGTGTGATACTGACAGCATTAGAGCAGTACTACTTACAAGCTCTGCTCCAGAGGGGATATCCAATGAGAAGTAAATGCTCTTAAGAACCAGCAAAGAAAACACACAAGCAAGCCTCAGTCCCTGCACTCTCCA
The DNA here is from genome assembly GCF_027358585.1 of Pangasianodon hypophthalmus. Lineage (NCBI taxonomy): Eukaryota > Metazoa > Chordata > Actinopteri > Siluriformes > Pangasiidae > Pangasianodon > Pangasianodon hypophthalmus. Next base: position 18,364,072 of record NC_069712.1, read on the forward strand.
CAGATTTAAAGAGTGTGGAATGCATTTTATTGGCAGGCGAGAGCCGCTGCTGTTATTCCACAGAGATGCCTGCGACGTCACTGTCGCAGGTCACAGTCTTGGCTGTTAAAGCAACAGAATCTGTTTTCACCACGACTTGAAGAAAGGTTGATATCATGTGTTTAAATTAAGACATTCATTTCACGTGGTTCTGAACTTCTTTCTGAACTTTAGTTCTCCCTTAAGCTTCCCCAACCAGCAATTCTAACAGATATGTTATTACTGTTATGGCCACTGCTATTAAAGTGTCTCTTGCCACTGGAAAGGAGGAATCCTTAACTCTGTTGGTATGAAGATGCTCAATGAAGCGATGAGCCAATCTTTTCTTCCCCAGTGTATAACTGATCACATCTCTTTCAGGAGGATACACTTTCAGTGGAATACAACATTTAAAAAGAATAAATAAGAAGCTGAAGCTCTTTAGGTGTGCCTGGAGCAATACAAAAAAAAATGCCATCAATGTAACTGAGACAGCACAGGTACATGGCCTCTAAAGAACCTATTTTTGGGCCTATGCTTGCGCCTCTTATCTGAGAGTAACAATTAAACTAAAAAATAAAGCCGGTTAATGTTAACACACATTCTGACAATCTTACAAGATTATCAGTGGGTGGCTTTTTCCAGTTATGCATCAAGGATATGTTTTAAACACTATTAAAAAAAACAAGCAGAAAGAAGTGTGTGTTAAAGATAAATGAATGTATATAGAAAAGTCAAGAGCTGTCATATTGTTCTTTGACAAGTTCAAAGAGTTGTAGAAAATGGGAAGAGACTTTTAGAACTATAGGTACTAAACAATAGCTTGAAAATGTTATCTAGAAACTTGGATATTATTTGCATAGGACAAAAGGAATCAGATGCAATAGAGTAGCATGTAAGGATTATTTGCACTTAGGTTCTGTGCAAAATCAGGAATATGTCCTGCTGAAATTAACTTGTTAATAGGAAGGACTGACTGATGAGTGAGGTCACCATCTATCTGCTTATAACTGCTGGTACTGGTAAGTGAAACAGTATGTCTCTGCTTCTTTCACAGGCACTAAATCCAGCGCTTTCAATTCCCCATGTTGTAGCTGTCCAGGATTATTTGGTAAATCTGTATTTAGAAAAATCAATAAGGTTCGCACTGACACCAGGAAGTGTGGATAGTGCATCTTAGACATTTGTTTTTGTGTGACAGCCGTCTTAGAAAAGGACCGTAGGGAAAGTAGTCTACTTGTCTTATGTGATTATATAAGCAGATAAAGACAAATCAATTCATGTGGAACAATGTAGCTTATCCCACTGTCATTCACTGCATAACTGACATTGTCCATGATCCAGGATAATTCACACTGACTTAATAACACAGTCTATGTGGGTCATAACCAATTTCACCTCTAAGATCTGTTAAATGGTCTATTAGACATGTTTAGCTCCACAATGTACTTTCATGTAGCCTTTTTTTAAATCTGTACATGTCGGACATGGCCTCCTGCTATTTTGCTTCCGTTTCAACATGAACATGACATCATGCATTTAAAAAAAAGGGTGGCATTCGATAATAAAACTCTGCAGGCTTTTTTCTGAAGGTCTGAACAAAAAAAATATATGAAATGACAGCATGTGCTGAACACTGTGTGTATGCGTGGGGTCAGGAAGGTTGATCCACCTGCTCTACGGCTATGCTTGCACGCTTCTCTAGCAGAAGATGCTCTGATTATACCCTGGCATGGGTCTGCTACAGGTTTCTGATTCCCTAGTGAGGATGGGCACAGCATGACAGCTTTGGATGATGTGCTAGCTAGGGTGGGGTGAGGCAATCCAAATTCCCCAACCTATTATTATCAGGAGAACACGTATATGTAGGATGATGCACATAAGGTCAACACCCAGGATATTAGTACAGCTCCTTGCTTGATGCATGATCCAGTAGCTGACCAGAATATTGGCACCACGTAAAGCGACCATTATTTATAACAGAAATTCTCACTCACATGTGGACTACGATGCCAAAGGCAGTGCCTATTCCTACACACATGCCTCAGTGGTATTACACCGCCCTGCATTCAGCATGCACGTCTGGGCAGAAAAGACCATTTGCCAGCTCACCGTCAGACAATTAACCGAGAAAGGCAAATGTCACACCACCTTCAGAGACACGCAGGCTATTTCTCACCTTTTCAACATGCCGAAGACGTTCGCACACATTTCTGCGGAGGTCCGTTTCCATAAGCTAGACTGACCAAATATTTAGCGTTGTACTACTTCATTAGCGCGCCGCGGACGCTGCGGCTGGTGCGACTACAAGCGATTTTGGGCAGCTGATTCAGGCTGAGCTGCATCAGTGCCCCGCCTATCACCCGGACGAAACCAACTCACTGAGCAGGAGGGGGGGCGAAGCCAGGTTTTGGTCACTCCAGTAAAACACAATGCCACTAATGAGGGAACATAACCACATAATCTCCACAACTTAGCATTTCATACCAAAATGCTACATACAGCAATAACACACACCCTGTCCTTAAATTTTAAAACAAATTCAGCGAGTGAGTAATGCTGCCATTCCTGAAAAGAGAGTGGGATAACCTCTTCTGTACAGCAGCTAGCTTATCCTGCTGTCAGGCACTTAGCTGTAGAGCTAGTCAGGAAGCTATCTTCTTAACGGGTTGAATAGTCACGGTCGAGCATTTATTTTAAATAAACAAGCCATCAATATTGCCGCTTAGGTGTGGGATTTCTTATGATTTTGCCAGCTAGTGTGTTTCCACTTCAAAAACACAGTAATCAGCAGGATGTATATAAGTTACCTTTGACAGCGCAGAACAAAAACTAAAACCAAGCCAAACCAGACCGTGTAGCAATTCAGCAGTTAGTCATTTAATAAATCCTTCATTCAGACTAATATCTAACACTCTACACTTCACCTAGAGCTTTTCTATCAGCTACCCACCTGCATAACCAGCGCACAGCCATCAGCACCTGTGTTGTGTAGTGGACAGCAGCACAGCCTAACTACAGCCCATTACCACCTGTGACCGCTGGGGACACACACTCACACACACTCACTCACACATACATAAACACACACACACACACACATACACACTCTCTCACACACATTTTCACATACACTCACACACAGGGCTGGTAAACACAGCACACTGTAGGGTTTAACCTCATGAAGAGTTTCCAAAAGGAATAGAGCGGGCTGTTAATCTGCTTCATAAACGCAATAACACTAATGTGTTATTATTATTACTATTATTATTATTATTATTATTATTATTATTATTATTATTATCATCATTATTATTATTATTATTATTATGTCTGCTTAACTTTTTGAGACTTGGCCACTCAGTGGAAGCCTGGTCAGGAAACACCTCTCAACTCTTTTCTCCTCAGTACTCACCCTGTACCCTGATTTGATTGTTTAATAATGATCTTCACATCATGGCTTAATGCAGTGCTTTAGTGTAAAACCATGAAATGTTTTGGTCAACCTTTTCAAACACAACAGGAAGTGGAATAAACCGTTCTCCATAGAAACGGGAGAAACCGGAAGTGCGAAGCTGAGATTTACAGTTTTAAGAAAAGGCATGTAAACAGTTTTCAAATTAAATGACATTTTGTTAAGCATTATCATAATACTATAATAGCACAGTAAGGCCTGATTGTGCACACTCTGTTTCATATTTGCACATCTTTCTGTAACCTTATACAATGAAAACCAAAGCGGGATGAAGATTAATATTACAATACACTCCACATACAATTTCCCACCAAAAAGTTTAACATCACTCTCTTAATATTTGAAGATTGCTGCATGTTTATGTGCCCAGTAGGAGATTACTGCTCTGCCCTGTAGTTGGACTTTAATGTAACAAACCTGTTTCAGCTATGTACATTCTTCTGAGGATATACTGTATATGTATATAGAGAGACAAAGTCCAAAATGTTTTCCTCTGAACAGCCTGCATGCAAATGTACAAATTTATTGCAGTTCTGAATTAAAAAATAATTGAGCCCACCCTGCTCCAACCCTACACTCCTAAACCCCACAATCAGATCCTTCAGAAGCCTAAACAGGGATTAGAACAGTGCAGTGTTCATGAATAATTTCACAAGAAAGCCTTTCTGTAAATTGCATAATGAACAAATGTAGATATAGTAGTCTCTGTGTATTAATTTTATGTCTGCTCCAAAAGCTTTCAGCTTAATAATTAGCATACAAATTACAAATCGCAAATGACTTTTATTTTAAAAGCAACCCAAAAAGTAACCACGTGACACGAAGGCGACAAAAGCCAGCTTCGTGGTACATGAGGTGATATATAAGCGCTAGCTTGGTAGCTAGAAGTTTGTGAAGGATGTTAGTTTGGTGGTAATGTGATTTGAAATGAATGTCAGAAGAGTAGGGTGCTTATTCTTTCGGTCTCAGTGTTTAATACCTCGTGGTGTCCTGACGAGTGTTCGACACAGCACTGAGCAAACACCGCCGGACATAACAGAGGTGTGTAGCTCCCGGGCTAATCACTAATCACTTATCACCTTGCAGCTGGCAAAGACCGCGGGGTTGAATCCCATAATATCACTAGTCACTATTTCACATCGTGTGTACTGAACGTATTGCATGTTTTTTGGGGACTAAGATGCTATTAGCAAGTTGAATATATCTAAAATCACTTTCATTGTCATAAACAACACATTTAGAACTATTTAGAGCAACACATTAAACGGTTTCTGTTTATATATTTGCCCCAAGGGCTGTTAATTTACAGTTTAAACTATGACATTTCTTCCTAACAGGATATATTCCCAGATTTATAATGTGCCTTTAGTGTCAGAGTTGGATGACAATTACTATTTATAACGAACTGATTTCCTTTCAGAACATAAACTGAATAATAGTTTATTTTCCACTTTCCTGTTTTTGTGTGTGATTTATCCATATTTGCCATATTTCTAACCAGGGAGGTTACCTGCTTTTCTATGTGTATATACCCTCACTGAGCACTTTATTAGGAACACTGTGCTAATACTGCGTAGGGCCTCCTTTTCCTCTCAGAATAGCCTCAAGTCTTCTTGGCATGGATTCCACAAGATGTTAGAAACACTCCTTTGAGATTCTGGTCTGTGTTGACATGATTGCATCTCGTAATTCCTGCAGATTTTTCAGGTGCACTTTCATGCTGCTTATCTCTCGTTCTACCACATCCCAAATATTTTCCGTTTGATTCAGATCCGGTGACTGGAAAGGCCACTGAAGAACACTGAACTCGTTGTTATGTTCATGAAACCAGTTTGAGGTGACTTGCTTTGTGACATGGTACATTGTTATGCTGGAAGTAGCCATTAGAAGATGGGTCAACTGTGGCCATGAAGGGATGCACATGATCAGCAACAATACTCAAATAGGCATTCAAGAAATGATTGATTGGTATTAACGGGCTCAAATTGTGGCAAGAAAACATTCCCCACACCATCACACCACCTCCAGCACCACAAGACTGGCTGATTAGATATTTGCATGAATGAGTAGTTGTACAGTATATGGATATATATATACGTATGTACGTATATGTAGTCGAAAAGTCTGAGCCCGCTTCTATTTTGCATTCTTTTCTAATTTAATATTACAATTTTCATTACAAATTATATTATTGACAACTTGAGTGAAAAGTTTGAAATCTTTGAAATATTTACATGAATTTCAGAAATTCTTTGGTATTTGCTATGTCCTTTTTTTACTTTAATGACAGTGTGCACTCAAGCTGGCATGGACTCCACAAGTTTGTGCAAAACCTAATGATCCATTTTAGATCAAATCCAATCAAATGTCATCTGAACACATGCTTCACTGTAGGAGATTAGGCATGAGGAAAATCTGACTTTCTGTACAAAGCAGTAAAAAGTTAATATCACAAATCTGCTTAGATTTAAATAGGGACCTAGAAATAGTGCAGAATCTTATATGTTCAATATATTGAATATTCATTTTACTTTCTTTGTTTTAAATATTTCAGAATTCTATTTCTAGTTTTAAATGTAAAAAATAATTCCTGTGTGTGCATGATCATTCATTGATCACAATATTGTTTAATTTGTTTGGTCATGGAGCACCCAAATAATACACACCTTCCAGTGTTCTATAGTTATTCGCTCTGAGTCTCAATATTATGTCCACTATCCTGGCTTACTGTTGTTTTGTTATTTTATTTGCTTAAGAAAACCAGATTTAGCCCAGCACCAGCATCTAAATATGATTGGATTGGGCCACCAGACAGACTGTCAAACCTGCGGCCGATCATATACCACATCCCTGAGAAGGAGACCCAGCTGGAGAGGAAACTGAGACATCTGAGGCAGGAAACAGAGGACTGGAACCATGAGTTCTGGACAGGACAGAATGTCACCTTTAGCAAGGTGAAGAAAGACAGCAGTTCTGTTGAATTTCAGTAACCTTTATTTCTAACCACTAGAGAGCAATGTTTCATTATGAATTGTGTGCATGTGTGGGTACATTTTTTAAACTCATCATTAATTTAAGTGATGTTTGTTGACTTGGTGGACTCTGAAATTATTCTGAGGGTAACTTAATTTATAATAGCTAACTAATATATTTATAGGAAAAAGAGGAATACATACAGTCACAGCTGAAGGCAAAAGGACTGACAGAAAGAGATGAGAATGGTAAGTGGTTCAACAGTCATGCATTTCATTTTAGGTGTTTATGTATTTGCATTAGGGGTGGGCAATATGGCAGAAATATATCACAAGTCATCCACAAATACACAAAATATATAATTTTGTTGACTTTTTGGCAAAAAAGGCTACTATGGTTTCAGTGAAAAATGAGATGTCACAAAGAAAACTAGAGAAAATGTGGATTTCTCTAGAGAAAATTTGGTGCAAAAATATTTTTTGATTCAGTTAGTTACTTCTTACACTGAGTATTAAAGATAAGCACACTGACAATTGATTATAATGACCATACTTAGAAAAGTGTATCATGATGTTATGTCACACTACCCCCTGTATACAACTTGTATACAATTTTACAGTACAATAATCAGTTTCTTGCATGAAGTGAGTTATTAGGAGTGAAAATTTGTGACTATTCAACTACTGCACGTAGTATCTATGGCAACAGAAAACTGGCACTGGAAAACTTGGCCACCGGTTGCTGATTGGTTATGCTTGTCTCAGAAGACTGCACATTTTTGTGGTTGAAAATGGAGGTGTGGAACAACTAGGACAGGGATTTCCAATCTTGTACATAAAAGCACATGTGTGGCTGCAGATGTTAATTACAGCAAAATAGGAGCCACTTTAATCAGTTGAAGTTTGTCTTCAAGCGATGATTAGATATGTCACCTATCTAGCTGGAATGAAAGCTTGCAGCTCTCCAGGCCTTTGCAGATAAGATTGGTGATTCCTGAGTTAGGAGAAGTCCATTTTATCTCAGTCAACACAGGCTTGTTTAGTGAACAGCCAGTACAGTTTAGTGTTAATCTGAGCATTTCTTCCATGTTGTGCGTAACAGTAACAACTGCACAGTATGATGATATGCACCTAAATGATGATGCAGTCTCTCTTAGTGTTGTGACTATGACTTGCTTTTATTTAGTAAATGAACTGGCTAAGCTTTTCCATATTTAAAGTGAAAGATAAAGAGAGAGATTTATTCTGTTTAAGGCATGTTTTGCTACTGTGATTTCTTGTTCTACATTGCAGGAAGAAAAAGGAATTTAACTAGTGAGGAAATGGCAGCCTTCTACAAACACTTCTTAGACAAAAACTGTATGAAACATGCAGCCTATAACAAGTAAGTATACACATCTTATTACATCTGTTTAAATCATGAGCAACTAGCTCAAATAGACTCACAAATTGTGATTAAGATGAACAGTTATATCAACAGTGTGCCACTACTGCTTATCATAACCCTAAACACTTTATTTTATAGAGAATGGTACAGACGGAACTTCACCATTACAGCACTGATGGCCAGAGTAACTCTGTGTAATTTCTGGAGGACAGTAACTGGTCAAGCGAGGAGTAAAGGCAAACCCACAACAATGTCCAAATAAAGACTCTGTCAATCATTTTCTAGTGTCCATGCTGTTCAGCTGAACATCATGACATTCCACAAAGATTTCAGTAATGATGATCACAGTGGCAATCTGTCAAAATGTAAATCTAAAAATGCATTATAGTACTCCTATGGTATATTCATTTAACTATGTAACAAGTTCAGATGTATAAAGAGTTGTATTCTGAATGTGTAACAGGTTTTGTGTTTGTTTCATCACGACTAGATGTTATTGAATTTTACATGACCCGGGTTACTTCCGTGTTAACAAATATATAACATATATTCCGATACTAACCAAAACATGGAAATGAAGAATGCCGGCACAAGTTAAAAACATGATGTAATCTAGTTACAAAATATGATCACAAGTGGTCATGGGAGATGCAATAGAGACATGAAAATGCCGCACATAAACCACTACCTGTCTGTCCACCTGTTATTGGCTCAGTCGTTGATGGTTAGGAACATGACACTGATCCCTTTCCTATACAGCATTTTGAGGCAAACAAATGTTTACTCAGTTCATATTAATACTATTCAGCTATTTTTTTATTTGAAATGTCAGCTCAACAATCCACATGTGTCCCAAAATGTTGCACTCTTGTTAGTTACACTTGATTAAGGTACAGTGATTATTCACCTGTCTTGCCTTAATAGGGACTTATATATATATATATTATATATATATACACACACACACACAAGTAATAGCTATCACAGCCTTTGCTTTGGTAAGATGATCACTTTACTGATGTTCCAAGTATTTTTATTTTTTATATTTTTTTTTTTTGGAACCTTTTCGAAAATGTACATTTGTTCGTAAATGCAAGTGAGACTTCATTTAATTAACTACACCTAGATTTGCATAATTAATAAAACCAAAAGGCTGGTCTTTTTTATTCATTTTACTATGAACACACTCTTAAGAGATAGAATACATGTTTTAAATATTATTTCTTTCTTGTTTAATCAAATAATGTACTGCCACAAAAAATTATGACTTTTTCAGCATAAAATTTAAATCCAGCAGTAATCGGCATTTCTGGAACTTCCGTTGTTATATTCTTGTAATTAGGGGTAGGAGTGAACAGGTAAAATTTCATTAAGGCAGGCTTCATCTAGAAACAGAAGTTTTTGGTTCTGACTAAACAAACAAAAAAAAAACTGATTTTCAGACTAGATGTAAAATATAATGTGGTAATGTGTTTCCAGTTTAGTTAGTGGGGTTTATAAGGTTTATAAAGGAAACAAGCTTTCCAGGGATATATGACATTATGTAGTTACGACAAGTGGGCAGAGCTTAAAGCCTTCTCCTTTGAGCTTTCAAATTAAGATATTATTATTTTGGGGAAGGGGACAAATTCATGTTTAGCTCAGACATGTGGTTACTGGTTCTAGTTTTCTACTAAGTCTGAACAGGAATAGAAGGGAGTGAGGGATAGTGACAGGGGGTAAGAGAGGGAGGGAATGAGTGAGTGTTGGAGTAAGGGAGTCAGGGAGGGAGTGAGGGAGGTAGTGTCTGAGTGAGGGAAGGAATGAGGGAGGGAGTGAGTGAGTGGAGGAGGGAGTGGAGGAGGGAGTGAGTGAGTGGAGGAGGCAGTGAGTGAGTGAAGGAGGGAGTGAGTGAATGAGTAAGTGATTGAGTGAGTGAAGGAGGGAGGGAGTGATTGAGTGAAGGAGAGAGTGGAGGAGGCAGTGATTGAGTGAAGGAGGGAGTGGAGGAGGTAGTGAGTGAGTGAAGGAGGGAGGGAGTGATTGAGTGAAGGAGAGAGTGGAGGAGGCAGTGATTGAGTGAAGGAGGGAGTGAGTGAGTGAAGGAGGGAGTGGAGGAGGTAGTGAGTGAGTGAAGGAGTGAGTGGAGGAGGGAGTGAGTGAGTAAGTGAGTGAGTGAAGGAGGGAGTGGAGGAGGGAGTGGAGGAGGCAGTGATTGAGTGAAGGAGGGAGGGAGTGAATGAGTGAAGGAGGGAGTGCAGGAGGCAGTGATTGAGTGGAGGAGGGAGGGAGTGAAGGAGGGAGTGGAGGAGGGAGTGACTGAGTGAAGGAGTGAGTGGAGGAGGCAGTGATTGAGTGAAGGAGGGAGGGAGTGAGTGAAGGAGTGAGTGATTGAGTGGAGGAGGGAGTGGAGGAGGCAGTAATTGAGTGAAGGAGTGAGTGAGTGAAGGAGGGAGTGGAGGAGGCAGTGATTGAGTAAAGGAGGGAGTGAGTGAGTGAAGGAGGGAGTGGAGGAGGGAGTGGAGGAGGCAGTAATTGAGTGAAGGAGTGAGTGAGTGAAGGAGGGAGTGGAGGAGGCAGTGATTGAGTAAAGGAGGGAGTGAGTGAGTGAAGGAGGGAGTGGAGGAGGGAGTGAGTGAGTGAGTGAAGGCGTGAGTGGAGGAGGGAGTGGAGGAGGCAGTGATTGAGTGAAGGAGGGAGTGAGGGAGTGGAGGAGGGAGTGGAGGAGGGAGTGATTGAGTGAAGGAGTGAGGGAGTGAGTGAGTGAGTGAAGGAGTGAGTGGAGGAGGGAGTGGAGGAGGCAGTGATTGAGTGAAGGAGGGAGGGAGTGAGGGAGTGAGTGAGTGAGTGAAGGAGTGAGTGGAGGAGGGAGTGGAGGAGGGAGTGAGTGAGTGGAGGAGGGAGTGACTGAGTGAAGGAGTGAGTGAAGGAGGCAGTGATTGAGTGAAGGAGGGAGGGAGTGAGTGAAGGAGTGAGTGAGTGATTGAGTGGAGGAGGGAGTGGAGGAGGCAGTAATTGAGTGAAGGAGGGAGTGGAGGAGGCAGTAATTGAGTGAAGGAGTGAGTGAGTGAAGGAGGGAGTGGAGGAGGCAGTGATTGAGTAAAGGAGGGAGTGAGTGAGTGAAGGAGGGAGTGGAGGAGGGAGTGAGTGAGTGAAGGAGTGAGTGAAGGAGGCAGTGATTGAGTGAAGGAGGGAGGGAGTGAGTGAAGGAGTGAGTGATTGAGTGGAGGAGGGAGTGGAGGAGGCAGTAATTGAGTGAAGGAGTGAGTGAGTGAAGGAGGGAGTGGAGGAGGCAGTGATTGAGTAAAGGAGGGAGTGAGTGAGTGAAGGAGGGAGTGGAGGAGGGAGTGAGTGAGTGAAGGAGTGAGTGAAGGAGGCAGTGATTGAGTGAAGGAGGGAGGGAGTGAGTGAAGGAGTGAGTGATTGAGTGGAGGAGGGAGTGGAGGAGGCAGTAATTGAGTGAAGGAGTGAGTGAGTGAAGGAGGGAGTGGAGGAGGGAGTGACTGAATGAAGGAGTGAGTGGAGGAGGCAGTGATTGAGTGAAGGAGGGAGGGAGTGAGTGAAGGAGTGAGTGATTGAGTGGAGGAGGGAGTGGAGGAGGCAGTGATTGAGTGAAGGAGTGAGTGAGTGAAGGAGGGAGTGGAGGAGGCAGTGATTGAGTAAAGGAGGGAGTGAGTGAGTGAAGGAGGGAGTGGAGGAGGGAGTGAGTGAGTGAGTGGAGGAGGGAGTGGAGGAGGCAGTGATTGAGTGGAGGAGGCAGTGATTGAGTGAGGGAGTGGAGGAGGGAGTGGAGGAGGCAGTGATTGAGTGAAGGAGGGAGTGAGGGAGTGGAGGAGGGAGTGGAGGAGGCAGTGATTGAGTGAAGGAGGGAGTGAAGGAGGGAGTGGAGGAGGCAGTGATTGAGTGAAGGAGGGAGTGAAGGAGGGAGTGAGTGAGTGAGTGAAGGAGGGAGGGAGTGAGTGAGTGAGTGAAGGAGTGAGTGAGTGAGTGAGTGAAGGAGTGAGTGAAGGAGGGAGTGTAGGAGGTAGTGATTGAGTGAAGGAGGGAGTGAATGAGTGAAGGAGGGAGTGGAGGAGGCAGTGATTGAGTGAAGGAGGGAGGGAGTGAGTGAGTGAGTGAAGGAGGGAGTGGAGGAGGCAGTGATTGAGTGAAGGAGGGAGTGAGTGAAGGAGTGAGGGAGTGAGTGAGTGAGTGAAGGAGGGAGTGGAGGAGGCAGTGATTGAGTGAAGGAGGGAGGGAGTGAGTGAGTGAGTGAGTGAAGGAGGGAGTGGAGGAGGCAGTGATTGAGTGAAGGAGGGAGGGAGTGAGTGAGTGAGTGAGTGAAGGAGGGAGTGGAGGAGGCAGTGATTGAGTGAAGGAGGGAGTGAGTGAGTGAGTGAGTGAAGGAGGGAGTGGAGGAGGCAGTGATTGAGTGAAGGAGGGAGTGAGTGAGTGAGTGAGTGAAGGAGGGAGTGGAGGAGGCAGTGATTGAGTGAAGGAGGGAGGGAGTGAGTGAGTGAGTGAAGGAGGGAGTGAGTGAGTGAGTGAAGGAGGGAGTGGAGGAGGCAGTGATTGAGTGAAGGAGTGAGTGAGTGAGTGAAGGAGGGAGTGGAGGAGGCAGTGATTGAGTGAAGGAGGGAGTGAGTGAGTGAGTGAGTGAGTGAAGGAGGGAGTGGAGGAGGCAGTGATTGAGTGAAGGAGGGAGTGAGTGAGTGAAGGAGGGAGTGGAGGAGGCAGTGATTGAGTGAAGGAGGGAGGGAGTGAGTGAAGGAGGGAGTGAGGGAGTGAAGGAGGGAGTGAATGAGTGAAGGAGGGAGTGGAGGAGGCAGTGATTGAGTGAAGGAGGGAGTGAGTGAGTGAGTGAGTGAAGGAGGGAGTGGAGGAGGCAGTGGAGGAGGCAGTGATTGAGTGAAGGAGGGAGTGGAGGAGGCAGTGATTGAGTGAAGGAGGGAGGGAGTGAGTGAAGGAGGGAGTGGAGGAGGCAGTGATTGAGTGAAGGAGGGAGGGAGTGAGTGAAGGAGGGAGTGGAGGAGGCAGTGATTGAGTGAAGGAGGGAGTGGAGGAGGCAGTGATTGATCGCAGCGCCTGCAGCAGGAGCTCAGAGGAGCTGAGTTTTCCTCGGCGCTGCTCTGGAGAGAAAAGCTCAGCACACAGTGCACCTTCACCGCCTCACCGGATGGGCTGCTCATTCAGAGCCCCGACAGCCAGCTCTCTTTAAACCCCTGAGACATTACTGAATAAACACTTCGACGCGACTGGATGTTCTACAGAACCGTAAGTGCAGTTCATCCTTTTGGCTCACTAGTTTAGCTAGATTAGTGTTTAGACTAGTTTATAACAGCAGCCTAGCCCACTGAATAATCTGACTGGGAGTGCCAGCCTCATGTCAAACACGACTGTTAGCTAGCAGGCTAAAGCGTACGTTAGTCCCCGAGCTGGATTTATCCACTCCGAGTGCTGTGGTCTTTGGACCTGATTAATCAGACTAGTAAGTAAGGCTCATGAGCTTGAGTTAGAAAGGAAGTGAACAGAGCTGCTAGCGGCTCTAACTGGCTAAGCCAGGAAGCTGCGAGGTTTAGCTAGCTAGCTTGTTAGCCGCAAACCAATTTTGTGGGTGTCACGGAGAGCAGTTACTTATTCATCAATATGTTTGGACAGAAATGGTCTCACATGAAATTTAGAAAACATTTTTGTATTACTGATGTTTCGGGAAGTTGTTATGTAGCCACTGAACTGGCTGAACTCGTTCTTAAGCTAAGGTTAGCTAGACATCAGGAAATATTGTGAAACCTGCCTCCTTATTGAAAGTTAGGACGTTGCCTTGATGTAACTGTAGCTACAATTTATATAAATATCCAAGATTAATTTAATGCATTTTTATTTGTCCCAGGCTGTTTTACATATCTGTACTATATTTTTGTTTATTATTTAGGTTTGCTAGTGCAGTGTCACATTGATATTCTAATGCAGTAGTCTTGAATTAATTTAATTGTGTTTGTCCTCTGGTTATTAGTAAAATATGCTTCATCAGTGTGGGACATAGCTAAGCCTTGTTAGTTTTTCATTAGTATTCAAGCAATGGCGTTAGTGGTAGACATAGCTTGGTCTGCTGTCCCTGAAAGCATGTTTTGTGTGTTTTGGTCAGGAAGATGCAGCCTAGTGTTTCACATCAACCTTTACTGCACTGGCCTTTAAATGAGAGAAGTAGTTCGAGGGGATCTATTATATGACCTTGCACAAGATATTGTGTCTATATATCTAAAACACATATTTGACACAGTAGAATTTATGGCATGAGATATACTTTAGGCTGAAATTTGGCTTGCCAGTATGGTGTAACACCTGGTTAGTGTTTATGCCAAATGGACAAAATTGTTCGATATGTTTTTGTTACAGGTCTAAAGGAAGCCCAAATTCAGAAGAGATTTTTACTTCTACTTGCATGCTGTACGTTTCGCTTCCTCTTTTATCAGAATTAGGAGAAATCTGTACCTTTCAAGAGCTTCTGCTTTTCCTACCTAAGAAGGGCTCGATGAGTGCTGATAATGGAAACAAGAAACATGTTTTTGTTGGTCTTTAAACTGATTAACCACAACTATTAGTTAGCTGAATCTAAATCAGACTGAAATTGATACTTTTGCTGTTTGGTTTGGTTTAGATTCACACTGCACATTTATTAAACAGAACAAAATGCAAAGAAACCTTGAGAAGCTTATAGGGCTGAAAACATACTTTGGAAAACTCTTTTGTTCAGAAATATAGAGATGGAATGAAGTGAGTGAAGTAATCACTCGAGCACGACGAACACCAAGATGGTGCTCCGTAACTGGCTAGATAATTATATAAATAACTAGATTAAACCATTTCGTGTATGTATCCACCATTCATTTTAATTTTATTTTTTTGTTTGTTGGTCCAAATATCCAGAGCAGCACCTAAGCTCTGTCCTTTGGCTCAGTTTGCACTTCATGACTTAGTTCAACAGCTTGCATCTACAGAAAAGCTGCACACATCCATATACATAGCATGTTTGGCTCACTTCCTGTTGATTGAAACCAGACTGAGACCACCTCACTCGGATAGTGTAGGACCAGGTGTTTCAGTCCACGCCGGAGTGTGATTGCTGTGTTCACACCTCCACACCGAGCAGGAAAACGCACCAGGGTTTGATTCAGCACCCTAAATATAGCATTGTCAGAATAGCATCTCATTGCAGACTTAATCAGGACTGAACTAGGTGGTCTACAGAACGAGTGCAGCAATCCCAATTTCTCTAAATATAAAGCCACACGGACAGCCATGGCAGTCACAAATGCTGAGGAAGTGAGGGTGAAAAAGATTTGTTTATATTGGACATATTGGAGACTGAGAACATAGTCAAAGATGGCTAAATGCTGTTCTGAACATATTCTCCTTTGAGTTGGCACATGGTCTTCCTCTTTGTTGCGACATGTTGCTTACTTCACTGCGTCCCCTACAGAGAAAATTTGTGCTGTGGTGTTGACACTGTTATCATTAGTGAGCTGTACCCTCCTCCTGATGAGTTCATAAGTTTCCTGGTGAACTGAATAGTGAGTCATACTGCAGTTCGATCAGATTAGCACAACAGCTCTGACTAACCAGCCCTCTACAAGCGTCATTCCTATTTCCTGTCTACTTTCTCTATCTCTCTCCAGTTATAATAATCCTATAAGTTGTAGCTGCATTATGGCAATATTGTGTATAGCTCTTGTAAGAAAAAATCGTATAGATGGTGAATACGGAACGAAAAGTTCTCTGTGAGTACAGAAATCTGAGTTAGGGCATACAGGAAATGATTGATGATCACGTCAAAGGCCTGGAGCAAAAGCACTGTGCAGTGAATATCTGTGCTGCAGACTGTCAGCTCTCGCTCCTCTTCTTTTCTCTGGCTCCGTGTTGGGTCTGTAAGGCAGTTCGGATTTAGATCTGTTATTAGGATATGCTAGGGAAATTCAGAGAGACTAATATGGAGTGATTGCTATGCCAAGCAGTAGTATTTAACTGAGTCTTTCTTTACTTCAGTCAAAGCAGTATGTTTTTTCATTTAGCCCTCACTTTAATATGTGAGAGAAGGTGGAGGCTGAAAACACCAAACTAAACACAAAATTTCTCTCATGACTAAAAGCAAATGTTCCAGCGTGATTTTTTTATGGCTTTACTATATTTGGATGAAGGGAATAGACCTGCTTCTTATTAACACATTTATGTATGTTCTGTAATGTAGTGCAATATTTAAGCTCTAAAGCAAAGGGAAGGTCGTCTTGAGCAAAGGTAGAAAATGTGAATTTACACTTCAAACATTTTTAACGAAACTGCTGTCGTTAGCTTGTGGTCACACCTCTTCACACCTCCCTTTGGTATAGTTTGCTATTCTGATCAAAAAAGGGAATTATTGATGTTTTTGTCAGCCATAATATTGGGTAACATGGGTGTTTGTGATATTTACTGCATATCAAAGGTGTTATTACCAAAAATAAATCCATTACTGTCTATCCTGTAATTTTGTTGAATGCTCCCTGACGAGCACACAGTCATTCATGGTTGTTTTTGTTTGGTTTGTCCTCTGTTGTTTTATGCTTGCATCATTCCCTCAGGATGTGTGCAAGAGAGAGTGAAGCACAAGAGAGTTCATTAGTGCACTGTCTCCCAGCATGCTCTGGTGCTTCCTTTCTGGTGGTTGTCACATGTCGGGCTTCCAGCCTTTCTCTGGGTCACATGAAACTCGGAGTGAGTTGTTAGCCTCCACTTCCTATTTCTCCTTGTGCTGGCTGATGCTGGAGTAATCATGCCTCTTTTCTTGAATACTTAGACAATATTCAGGCAGCTCTATTTTTTGAAGAGTATAAGGAACAGTGAGGCTTCAATAAACTGAGATTTAGTGTAGATTTTTCTTTTTTTTTTTTTTCCCCCCTGTTTTTTTTTTTTTTTTTTTTTAAATACTATAGGTAGTTGTTTTATGTCTCTGATTTATTCTGCTGGCATGCTTCAACTTCAACATTCCTGTGTTTGCTTTCGATTTTCTAAATCCTTTGCCAGATCAAACTTGCCTCTCTTTGTGTCTCAGCAGCCTTGCTCTATCTTGCCAGGAGATCTTGGCAACTGCAAGGACAACACGTTTATGTGGTCTAAAGAACCCCGGTCAAGTAGCCTAATACTCAAGATATTCTAAGAAAAGTGAATGCTTCTTTGCTTATTTTGGAAAGTTTGCTGTAGAGAACCTTGTCATTGCCCATTTCATGCAAAAGCCACTTTGGTTTTGTGAATGTTGTTGCTACAAATGTGATTATTGTTCAGGATGAGGTGGGTAGGCTAATGAGATTTCCAACATAAAGGAGGAGGTTTTGCTTCTCGTAACCTTCTCCCATTTACCAATCAGTGACTGGATTTATAGCATCTTTTGTTCAGCCTTGAGTGTGTTGCCTCTGTTAGACCAGCTAGAGATCTTCTGATGGAAACAAGCTCTGTTTCTGAGGGTTTTGTTTTAAACATATGGTTGGTATGATAAATAGTCCACAATCTAAGGAGTTGCGGCACCTTTCAGGGTTGGGTCTGAGGCTTGGTGATGAATGGACTTATATTGAGGAAAAGAAATTTTATAGTTTTATAATTCTGTGATTATAGTTGATTGTTACTAGTGCAGTAGGTTATAGGGTCATTTGATTTGATCTAAGCAATGATGCAGCCGGCTTTTGCCAGATGACTGAGCAAGGAATTACAATAAAGCATGAATAGGGCATGCTGCTTGTTGTTTGTGAGAAGTGCCTGGGGGTTTTTATATTCTTGCAGTGCTAGTCAGAGATCTTAAGAAATGAGTTGGCATGGTGGTCAAACTTAAATTCCAGAACCATAATAACCATGATGACTAGGTAACTCATTTTTGCAGGAAGTTTTTTCTGTGGTGTTTAAGTGAGAGTGTTGGCTTGGGTCCAAAAACCCAAGCTAATTTTGTCAGAACAGGATGGTGTGCTGAAGTAGTAATGTATTGTTTGACAACAAGGAAAACATGAAGAGAATGAAAGAATTACAGGAGCGAGGGGCAGTTTGTGGAGAAAGTGAGATTCATTGAAAGTAACATTAAATTGAAAATATTACAGTCTTGCAGGGGTTCTCATACTGGAGGTTATGAGAGAAACTCACTCCTCTTTTGTTTCATTCATTAATTTTAGAAATTAATATTAGAAATATCAGAGACTGATTTTGCTCAATGACTGAGGAAGGGATATGCAACCAAATATTAACTTTAACTTACTGTAAGATTATCTGTACAAATATTTTTGCTCACCAAAAAATTGGGTGGTCTGCCACCAAAGGTGCCATATTCTAAGATGTTTAACACATCTAAATGTAAATGTCAGGAAATGAAAGCTAAAATTCTGATCTGTCATATTCATCTTTTGAGCTCAAATCCAAATATCTTCAGTGTATAGCAAAAACAAAAGAATTGGCCTTGCTGTTCCAATACTTTTGGAGGGTACTATGTGTGCTATTCTAGATCATTATTGAGTACTAACACTAACCAGTTTTCCTATTACAGTATGTGTTTGAGTCTTAAACTAAACCTCTCATGTAGCCTTCAAATCCTCCTGAAAATTCTGTTCTGCATCCCAGTCTTCTGGATTTTCTATATTAGTAAATTCTTTTGAATGTATGATCAGAGGTTTCGATTTGAGACACAGCACATGACATGGAGAAAAGCACAATCAATCCAATGGAAGAAACATATAAGAGAGATAGAGCTTGTCAGTGTGTTTAACATCGATGTGCATTAAATTGCTAAATATTTTGTTTGACTTGGAAACCTGACAGACAGGGATGTTTTGGCTCTGATATGTTATCTAGTGAATGTCGCTTTTAATTCTTCCGGATGTCGACAAGATACACGGTGATTGTGTGAACAATGCCACTTGCGTTGCAGCTGCTTCTGCATGTGCACATGAAGTTATGCATCAAATATAAACCAGGCTCCACTGCTTCGCACTGGGCCATATCACACCACTCCATTGTGGATTATTTTCCTCTAACAACGCAACACTTCCCACTAGACTGGTCAGTTAATACAAGGAATATTCCTTGGGTTTTAGTCATTTGCATTGCACATACATATGTTACTGACAATAAAATGTTCAAATGTTACAGTAGTGCTATATTATAAATCTGGAATTTAAAAAAAAAAAAAAAAGGGGAGGGGGTGGCAGGCTTTAGGGTAGTCAAGGCTTGGGTTCACAGAAAATTCATAATGTCAGTTTAGGGTCATTTGCCCAAAAAGTTTGGAAACCCTTGCACGACTGTCTTGCTTCTCATGGTGTTTGATGGAAATTGCAAGTGGAAGTGTAATTGTTTGGCTGAGGGAAAAAAAAGGAGTGTTTTGTGAATGCTTTCTTCTCCTCTCACATTTTATTGAAACCTGTACAACCGGTGTATGAGTTGCACACAAAGTCTGGGTGTTTTTTTCACTCTCAGTTTTTCCCCATGCAAGACTGAAAGGAGAGCCTACACTGAGCACACTCAATTCACAAAGCAGAGGAACAAGTGTTCTTATGAAATTATACTTATTGAGTCAAACATATAGACAAGTTTTGGTAAATATTTCATTGTGTGTGTGTAGGATGCGTGAGGAAATGTCGAGTGTGGTGTGTGTGAAGGAGGTGGAGGGGCAGGGTGACCCTGCAGAGAAGCTGTCCCAGGATGAGCTGCTATGTCGGACACGGGAGGTGATGCAGGGGTTGGACGCTCTGCGTGCTGAACACCAGGCCATCCTGGAGGGTCTGATGGGAACGCTGCGTTGCCTCAAACAAACCCAGGAAGGCCGCGCTGTCGAAGAGAAGACTGTCATGATTCAGCGCTCGCTGGAAATGATAGAGCTCGGTCTTAGTGAAGCACAGGTTGGAGGAACAAATCTTCTGAAAAAGACTGTTTGTTGAAAATCAGCCCTTTCTTTAGCTTTTAAATCTTCTTATTAAGATAAAGCATTAGGACAAAGAGGAATTAAGAACAACTATACTTTTCCATGTCTCCACAGGTAATGATGGCTCTTTCAGGGCACCTGAGTGCAGTAGAGGCTGAGAAACAGAAGCTTCGAGCACAGGTATGCACAGACCCAAACACACAGTCACAATGTCTCCATGACAGCCATGTTCTCAGTTTCTTGGTATCTAGCCCACGAAGATGCAAATGCACACACGCCATGTCTCTCCCATCTCTTGTGGTGTCTGTGTAACAGTGTCTGTGTGTTTCAGGTCCGGCGGCTGTGCCAAGAGAATCAGTGGCTGCGTGATGAGCTGGCAGGCACACAGCAGCGGCTGCAGAAGAGTGAACAGAGTGTGGCCCAGCTGGAGGAGGAAAAGAAGCACCTGGAGTTCATGAATCAGCTAAAAAAATATGACCAGGACCTCAGCCCAACAGTAAGCCTAACTCTTTCCTTGCTCATTTATCCCCATTATATTTTCTGTCTTTACCTCTTTCATGTCCTGCTCTTTCTTTCAGGATGACAAAGACTCTGACTCGAGTAGGGAGACTCTGGATGATCTTTTCCCTGATGATCAGGACGAGCCAGCCTCTGGCAGTAAGTGCCCATGTCCTCTTATCCAATTCTTCTCACCACTTAGAGATCTTGTGCTAATTAAAACTGTAACAGAACATGTATCTCCAATTTAGTAATTAAATG
The DNA here is from genome assembly GCF_027358585.1 of Pangasianodon hypophthalmus. NCBI lineage: Eukaryota > Metazoa > Chordata > Actinopteri > Siluriformes > Pangasiidae > Pangasianodon > Pangasianodon hypophthalmus. Next base: position 18,384,567 of record NC_069712.1, read on the forward strand.
TGACTATCCCTTGAGTCAACAAATAGTATTAGTTTCGAATAATTGATAGACATGAGTAGATGCTGTATATGAAAGCACAGGGGAGAAAGAAATATAAATTTGTCAACTATAAGACAGAGGAAGACAAGAAGGTTCACATTGTTTTTTTTGTTACAGGCTCTCTGTCCCTGTTTTTGTGTTTTCCCTTTTGTTTTCTGGTTGATTAATGGCTTCAGACTGTGGAGTGCAGATGAAAGGCTTGTGTGGGCTGTGTCATGGAGATAGTCCTTTATTCAGATGGACATTATGGTTTATCAGATGCAGTCTGAACACACTCAGATTAGCTCCCTCTTGCAACATGAAAACCATAACACATCTTGCATATGTGGGAATATAATATGGAGTAAAGTTATATAATTATTGGTACCTCGCTTGAAATATGTTTTAGTGCAAATATATGGGGAAGAACAAAACATATTATGTAAAAATATGCTTAAGTAGTGCATTTTTGTCAGCAAGGTATTGGTTTCAAAGTAATTAAGATGCTCACAATTAAGTTTTATGAAGTCTCCCCTGGAAATCATAACAGCACTGAGCCTTTTCCTGAGGGATCTCTCCTCCATGCAGTACATTTTAAACATTTATATTCTGTTTGGACTCTTCAGTTCAGGCCATAAGTTTTCAATAAGCTACAAATGAAGAGATTGCAGTAGCAATTTCAAAATATTCTAGCAGACATTTCTATTTTATTTGTATGTTTAGGGTCATTATCTTGTTGAAAAATCTGTGACCAAGCTTTAATCTCCTGGCAGAAGCAACAAGGTTTTTGGATTAAAATATCCTGGTACTTAGCAGAATTCATGATCTTCACAACGTCTAGCTACAGAAAGGCCCCAAAGCATTAATGATCCTCCTGCATATTTTATACTGGGTATCAGGTGCCTTTCTTTGTGTGCAATACCAATTTTTGGATGGTGTGCTTGCCAAAAGATTTGGTCTTTCTGCTCAGGAGAAATGTATTTAATTTTTTTTTTTTTGTATTTACCATTTATAATTACCATTAACATTATTTGTAAAGTGTTAGATTTGACACTTTAGTGCAGGACTGTTTTTAATCTTTTTAGGTTAAAATCTTCATACTTTTTCTCTTTTGGCTGAAAACTGAAAGTGCCTTATATTATTTATATATATATAAAATATATATATATATATATATATATATATATATATATATATATATATATATATATATATATATATATATATATATATATAGAGAGAGAGAGAGAGAGAGAGAGAGAGAGAGAGAGAGAGAGAGAGAGAGAGAGATGCCACCAAAAATTATATATGTGTGTGTATGTGTATATATATATATATATATATATATATATATATATATATATATATATATATATATATATATATATATATATATATATATATATATATAATTTTAATATATATATATATAATTTTTGGTGGCATCTCTAATCAATATAATTAACTGATGTAAAGCAAACTACTAGTATAATCTTAGCTACCTTGAACACACATTGAAAGATTTTATTTCACATTAACAATCTCAACACATTCTTCATTTATCATGACAGAAAGCGAGGTTGCTCCATCAGTCTGGGTGAGAGCATGTAAGATTGGGGGAAAGGGCCAGGGTTTCCGTGGGGTGTCAGTTAATATCAGAGAGTTCAATACAATTGCACAAATCATTGCAGATTTATATGTGGCTCATCTCCCATTTTAAAAAATGGGGGAAAAATTGCTCTTTTGGGTTTTTTTTTTAGTGATAATTCATATCTGCATACCCTAACATTAAATTGCTGAGCTCCTTTGCAAAATGCTTAAACACTGGATATTGTGGCACTGTAATATTGTATAAAGATGATGAAATCGTTATTGACAAGCCTAACCTATTTACGTTCCAATGTGAAATATGTACCCTGTTTACATTTAGAGAGGTTGTGTGATTTTATTTTATTTTATTTTATTTTATTTTATTTTATTTTTTTTTGGGTAAGGCACCAAGATTTCTGTTTCACTATCTCTGTCTCTGTTCATCTTTGTCTCTGTAGTCCAGCCCCCACACAGCAGTGCTGTAGCAGCAGCTCAGCAGGGAGGCTATGAGATTCCAGCCCGGCTCCGAACCCTGCACAACCTGGTGATCCAGTATGCCTCTCAGGGCCGCTATGAAGTGGCCGTGCCGCTGTGTAAACAGGCGCTGGAGGACTTGGAGAAGACCTCGGGCCACAACCACCCTGATGTCGCCACAATGCTTAACATTCTTGCCCTCGTCTACAGGTCTGACCTCTAGAGATATATGGCTCTGAGTCTTTTGCCAGCTCCTGTTCAGAATAACAAAAATGAATTCAATTTGATAAAATTGAGCTGGTCAAAATGCAAATGAATTAAAGAAAAAAAAGATAAGACAGCCTTTTGATTGGACAAATTCAAGGATGACTTGATTAAAACAGTACAGAATTGGTCAAATAAAATAAAAGAAGGGGGATACATGTAGATTAAAAACTCTGTCTTTGTAAATGTAATTTGCCTTATACCTACCAGTCCATTGTTCACAAGCTAAGAAAGTAATCTACTGTAGTCGCATCACTGTCTGCATAGTATGAAGGTTCTCTTACACAGGTCATAGCATTGATTTTTAGCAGCCTGTTGTCACACTGTCTTTGTATTGGCCTCTCTTTCTTCTCTTCTCAGGGACCAGAATAAGTACAAAGAGGCTGCAAACCTTCTGAATGACGCACTCGATATTAGAGAGAAAACACTGGGCAAAGACCATCCTGCGGTATGTGTGGGTGTGTGTTTGGGGAGTATGTAACACCTGTTATTTTACACAAAAGGTTATTGACTGACTGTCAGTGTTTGTAAGTAAATTATCCCCTCTTTCAGGGAAAACCTTAGGCAAAGTAAGGAGAGAGTTAGAGAGAATGAGTTATTGGCAGCAGAATTTGTTTGTATGTGTGTGTTCAAGCTGGTAGTGCATACCAGTTTATCAGTTTGTGTGGCTCTTCACCAGGACCTGCATCCTCACTGTGTATAAAAGAGGTTAGAGAATCATTCTGAGCTTTCTGTTTCACTCACTTTGTTTTGCAACCCACTTACTTTGTCCCACACATGCATGGGGCTCAAGAGCACCTCCCAATCAGAGGATGATTTATCAAAGACACTGTGGGCTGTTAATGTGTTTAGATTTTATCACTGGGGCTGAACTGATGTTGGTGATCTTGGGTCAGATCTGACTCACTTCCTGTGAGCTCTGATGACTTCAAGTATTTGGCCCAAATCAAGACGGTTGTTTGATTTTGTTTTGTTTTGAGAGCTGCTGTTGGTTTTATCTGACTGTGTGTGTCTGTGTGTCCTAGGTGGCCGCTACACTGAATAATTTGGCTGTCCTTTACGGTAAGCGTGGGAAATACAAAGAAGCAGAACCACTATGCAAAAGGGCACTGGAGATAAGAGAAAAGGTAGGAGTGATTTTTGTGCAATGTGTGCAAATTTCCATAAAGCCCATTTTCTACATTTGGATTTCTTTTTATTGTATAAGATGTAGTCTGGTGTTATTGATTGTGTAGAAAGTGTTTTTTGAAGATCTATATCCAGAGGTACAGGGTGTAATGGATGGCTTTTCACATTTTCTTCATAGTACAGGTATCATAGACTCAATCTATAAATAATTAATCTATAAAATTTTGGGCTGGAGCATATTTGAAGAGGAAAGATGAGATGTTAATACCTATTGATTGGGTAAGGTTAAATATATTTTCTTTTAAAATGATGAACATTGAACCATGATTGGTCTGAGAAATTGTGTGTTCCTAATGCCATAATTAGATATGGATTAAGTATGGATGAGAATTATATAAAGGTATTATTCTAAAAGATCAATTTAAGATGAATAATGCCATTTTCAACCCATGTGGAGAAGTATTAAGTAATTTTTGTAATGTTGTTATGTTGATGTTAGGTAATGTGCCTGTGAGAGAGAGAGGAATGGTTCAAGGTTCATGCTGAAAGTCATAGTTTACAGTTTTAAACACTGGACTGAAATTGAATTTGGAAAACTGACAGCTAGGAAGATGTTTTAACCCCTGAATATATAGTGTGGATAGTGCTTAAAGGGACAGATAGGGTCTTGGCTGCTGCGTCTGATAAGTTGTTGAGTGGGAGTGTAGTGGATTTGGTCCAGTTATTAGAGTAATTGGATATATTAGAATATTTGTTGATGGTCTCAGTCATCTCTTGTATGGGAATGAATGATTTTATAAGAAGTGAAGAGTAAAGAAGAGTAAATAATCATTTGCATATAGGCTGGTTTTATGCTGTATGCCAACTTTCTGGGTACATTTGATGTTTATAGTTTAGCATATAGCCGCAGCTAACGTTTCAGTAAAAATTGAAAATTGGAACAGGGGAGAGCAGGTGTCTGCCTGGTGCCTCTAAGCGGTGTTGAACCTTGGGATATGATTCCATTAGTATTAAATGGCAATCGGTGAAGTGTATAGAACCTAATCCATTTTATAAATGATTCTCCAAAGCCTAATATATTTAATATGGCAAATAAAAACATCTGATTGCCTTCTCCAAGGCCTTCTCTGCATGAAGTGTGACTATTGCTGTTTCTACTTTATGGAGGGATGTATAATGCATTAACTTGAGTAGTCTCCTCATGTTAGTAGATGATTCTTTGATGAAGCCTGTTTCGTTGGCATGAATTACTGATGGGATGACAGCTTCCACTCTGGTAGCCAAGGTTTTGCTTATGATTTTAGTGTCCACGGTAATGAGTGATAATGGTCTGTGACTAGAGGATAAAGTGAGGTTTTTATTGTTTTTTTGTTTTGTTTTGTTTTGTTTTTGGTGAGCTGAGATTGTGGCAGTATTCATCTCTGCAGGTTGTCTCATATTCTGTATTATTTCAATCCGTGTAGAACTCTGGAGAAAGTCGCAAGTCGTGGTGCTTTAATATTGTCCTATGCTTAAGGACATTATAGAACTCATCTGGTTAGCCTATTGGGTTATCTAGTATATTTCTTTGTTTTTCAGTTAACGGTGGCAGTTTAATATTGTTGAGATATTGTTTGTTAAAATTGATCAGCTCCACATTTACGGGTTAGGGAGTTGGCCGAGTTCATTTATGTAATAAAATTATTAGAGGAGTCAGTTCTGTTAATGATGTGCCTTGAGACTGTTACAGAGAGAAAAAATCTTATTGATGTGTCAGTGCATGCACTTCTTTTTTTTCTTTTGCTCTTAAAAAAAGGGTGAAGACAAAAAAACATAACAAAATGATTTAATGATTTCTCATTCAACCTCTAACGTATGTTCTTTTTGTGTTTATAAAGGCAGGAGAATAATAAGCTGTAATATTAATAAAGCATTTCTTTTCTTGGAATGGGCATAAACATCATGTTTTGATGTGTTAATACTGTGTATTTAATTACTCACTGTTTTAAATGATGAAATAACATTGTGCAAAATGCACTGCCCAATTGACAAATAACAAACTACATCTTTAATGCATGTTATCCTCAATAAAGCTCTGTTAGGATTTAGGAGTTAGGATAGCTAGGCTAAACTTTCAGCTGTGTAGGCTTGTACACTATGCAATAAAGGGTGGACCTGACCAATAAAGGGTGGCTACTGGGAAAAGGATATATAATACATTTACTTTACTTGGTGATTATCTTGGAGACCTTCACCTTTTCCAAGTACTGTGTGCATGTACACACATTGTCATTCTCTCTTATCTTGGCAGTTGTGTTTTTGCACTGTAGAGTCTATTTATGCACATTTGTTTAGTCATTTTTAAGCAGCTGAATGGTTGTGTGTATGTGTGTGTATGTTTGTGTTTGTCTGACAGGTGCTAGGGAAGGACCACCCAGATGTGGCAAAGCAGCTGAATAACCTGGCTTTGCTATGTCAGAACCAGGGCAAGTATGAGGAAGTGGAATATTACTACCAGAGAGCCCTTAACATCTATCAGACCAAGCTGGGCCCTGATGACCCCAATGTAGCCAAGACCAAAAACAATCTGGTAAATCCATTAGGAGCGTTCAGTTCCCTGTATTTACACTGTAATAGTTAACCATCACGGCTAATACAAAAACCACAGTGAATCTGCTGCAGTTCACTCACCTATATCCTCCACACAGCCTTTATTTAATTAATTTATTTTTTTATTTACTTTAATAGTGCTTGAGACCATATATTGAAAAGATAACATGTTTTCATCTGCATCACAGCGTGCCTTTCCTTGTAGTGAAATTTTGTAGTGAAATCGCTTTCACACATGATGCATATGGATTTACTTACTGTGACTCCCATACCACCGCTTTTAAGTTCTCTACACCAGATGTCTCATTTATCAGCCATGCGTGTGCAGAGTTTTGAGTGTAACCTATGCATACGCACCTTTCTACAAACACTCCTAATGCATGTTTCTATGCATAGAATGAGACTTATCAAATTCTTATTCTTGTGCTTGAGGATGTGTAGATTTAGAACAACTCCTCAACATGCGTATGAAGAAAAACCTAGTGGTAGAAAAGTGTAATTGCATATAAACCGATCACAAGGAGCTCCTATCTCACTTATTGTCAATCATGTCAGCATAATTGACCTGGTGCTCACATGAAGCTTCAGACAGGTGACACAGATGTAAAGTAAAAAACAATCTAATGATAGTTGATAGCTGATCTTTCCCTGCTTGCAGATTTGGGACACACAGCTGTGTACACGGAACATGTCTTTAAGAGCTACAGTGGCTTCATCTTCAGTGGCTCATCAGTCAGTTTTGTTTGTCCAGTACAATATTACTTGATCTTTAGCAACAACTCACTCCGCAATTGGAGAGACCAGCAATAGCATCCTCATATACATTCAATTTGTAATCTAGAGTTTTGGCCATGGGCATATTTCATTCAAGGAACTAGAGACAGTTTCCACGCAACTGTGAGCCGAATAATGACACGTCTTACATGCATTCATATGGCTCATGCTGCAATACATTACATTGCCAACTAAGGCAGCAGAAAGACTGCAATAATGAGGGATTTTCACACAATTGCAGGCTTTCCAAACGTAACAGTGGCAATAGATTGCATGCATGTAGTGTTAAAATCACCCTTTTAAAGGGAGGTTATTGACTATTTATGGTGATTTGGGGGCATTTCCGTATGTAAACAAGTGTGGCAGTGGACAAGCACAGCAATTTAGAATGTGTAGGACTTACTGTTCATTCTGTACAGCTGTGTAAATGCACTTGTGATAAACTTTCTAGTCCATACTGGTGGTTCTTGCACACAAAAATAGAACTTGTATGCACGCTTTGATAAATGAGACAACTGGTGTTCACACTCAACCATACATATTGAACTCTCACTGCAAATAAACATGTGTCGAGCAGATGGAGTGTCTTTCAGAGTGCAGTAACTTTTCTCAACGTTAATGATGGTCGTGTTTTGTTCATCTATTTGTAGACATTATAAGTTGCTCCCTGTATTTTTGCTGTCATCACTGACAAGAAAGCCTTTACTCTCTCTGTCTCTCTCTATCTCTTTCTTAGGCCTCGTGTTATCTGAAGCAAGGGAAGTTTAAGCAAGCAGAGACTCTCTATAAAGAGATCCTCACACGAGCTCATGAGAGGGAGTTTGGCTCTGTAGATGGTAAGATGTAATCTGTTACTAGTGAGTTCTGCTAATTGTGCAGTTGCCTGAACTTGGATTATGTCACTGCCTGTCATATGCTATGAGCAGAGTTTAAAAGCACAAGTTTTTGTGTCTAAACTAAAAGATTAACCTATTTATTTCCATGGGTTTTTGATCTGGTATGTGTGTTTTTCATTTTCTGTGTTTGTGCAGGTGAGAACAAGCCTATCTGGATGCATGCAGAGGAGAGAGAGGAACAGAGTAAAGTGAGGAGAAGTGAAAATTTACCACTTGTGACTATAAAGAATATCATGGAATATAAGAATGGTTGTAAATAATTGTTTAATATTTCAGGGGAAGCAGAAAGATGGCTCCCCATTTGTAGAGTACGGTGGCTGGTACAAAGCCTGCAAAGTGGACAGGTCAGAATTTTTTTTGTTGTACATGAAGGTTTTTGTTTTTTTTTTTTTTTTGGTGACTGACCATCTGGTACATTTCCCATGGTAGAGTACTGTGTTTGTCAGTCTGTGGTATCAGTCATGTCTGAATCCATATCCACATTAGACAGACTATGTGATTAAGTTTGCTGTGAGTTGCTGAAATTCTTAATGAAAGCTCAACCAATCACGATTTCCTAATATCTAACAAATTGCCAGTATTTTCTATAAAATGTTGCAGCCCTATCTCTGATCAGGATTTATATACCCTCTTCCATGTACTCCCTGTAGCCCCACCGTAACGACCACACTGAAGAACTTGGGTGCTCTGTACAGGCGGCAGGGCAAGTTTGAGGCGGCTGAGACTCTGGAGGAAGCTGCTATGCGCTCCCGAAAAAAGGTTTACTTGATAATTTGTGTACTAATGCAAGAGTGATAAAAATGTTTATAGGGAGTTGAAAGGCATGTCTGTAAGGTCTGGCTTGCTAGGGGCAATATCACAAAAGTATTTTACAAGCTAAAGAGCTGTTCCCAAAGAATTGCTCCTTTTCCTAATGTACAGTCATGATAAGTTTTACCTAGGGTTGGGTGATATCTTGAAACAATATACAAGATACATATATACCCACCTCTTGCAGGGTCTGGACTCAGCCCATAAACAGCGTGTGGCGGAGGTTCTGGGGGATCCAGAGGCTCGGGAGAAGCAGCGCAGCAGAGAGAGTCTGATCTCTGACACGGTGAAGTACGAGAGTGGCCCAGATGGTGGAGAGGAAGTGAGTATGAGCGTCGAATGGAATGGGGTAAGTGCAGCACACACTGCCCAGCCACACACACTTACTCACACAAACACACATTGTGCAGAACATATTGAAGTGTCTGGTTTGATATAAAAAATCAGTAGAAGTACTGGGGGTGAGGGCTACAGTGCATCAAAGTTCTTTACTGTTGTTGGAGGAAAATGAAATTTAATGACACTTGCATATCAGCTTGGCAGCCTCTTTGGTTTAATCACACAGATCAGATTAATTAATGTTTAGATAAAATCACTATCCATTAAAACCAGAATGGCTTTAGGGACACAATAAATAAATTCAGCTGAATAAAGAGCATTTATTTTTTATTTTGGGCTTAGTTAGGCTCGGTCTCTTATTGATATTTTTTTATGGGGGGTGGGGCAGTGAGGAAGAATTATTTCTCATATTTCACATCATTACTGTTGCATTAAGAGTTAGGAGTACATAAGACACATCAGAAGTCTACACTGTGTGCCAGATTTACTAAAACTGGGAACCCAATAGACACATTAAATATATAGTATGCTGTAATGGTGGACCAAAACATTTTCTCATGAACGTGTAACTGTGTTAGACAAGCTGAATGTGATTTGTGTACTATTGGCTCCTTCATGTTGTTGTTATTATTATTTAGGCTTTACTGACTAAACTAGGTCCTTTAGGTAATATGATACAAATGACACTTGTATACCTGATTTGTAGAGCTTTACTAATGATACTTCACTCAGTGCATAGAGCTTTTTAACCCATTTTTATACTCAGTCTGGCATATTGAAATATTAATTATTACATAAGGTTCATTTCCTTAATGTACTTTAAGTACTTAATGTACATAAATGTACTTTTAAATCTTATAGTTTGAAATGAGAAAGCCTTATTAAGCCTTCAGTCTTTATGTGTATCATTCTTTTACTTAAAGGGTTACACTGTTGCTGTTAAAGACTTTTTTTCAGTGTGTCTTCTGGACCAAACTGTGTTACATAATGCAAAGTTTGTTAGACAATGACAAATTCATATGACATTACAATCCGTAAGAAACGAGTATATAAAATGCCACACTGTTAACTAACACTCTTTCGTAGAAGGCCCTTAGAAGAAGCTGAATGAGCTTCTGTCGGGCTGCAGATTTTTAGTTGCTATTTTGACCCTCATACCTCTGCTGTAGTCTCTGTGCAATCTTGGATCTGAACTGTCCTGCTCCTGTAGCAACAGCAGCAAATCAACCACTCAGCATTCCTCTCCATAAACGTCCTGCCCTCAGGACTGGTGTAGACTGTAGTTGCATCCATCTGGCTGGTTAAAGTTTGTTCTCACACACTTATTCTCTCTCTTTTAACTTTTTTCTTGTAGCAATATCTGTCCTTCCCTGTTTGTAATATAATATCTAACAGACTAACAAACTAAATTCAGTTGTATGTTTGTCAGACAGAAATTAATCAGCATGTATGTTTGCCTTTGTCGCCTACTAAACTTACACACATTCAGCAGGGTCTTCGTGTTCATGTTAAGGTTACACACAATACGCTGGCATGGGCTGTGTGTTCTGTACTTCTCTGTGTGTATGTATGTGTGCTGGATGGGTGAACACTGTGCTCATTGAACTATAATATTTCTATTAATGTCTTCTGATTCACATGTTTTTCCTGCCACTACTACATTCTCATTTCTCTGCTTTCTTTGTGCTTCTCCTTTTCATGTCCCCTCACCATTATTTGTTAGTGTGTGTTTTTTTTTTTGTCTGGCTGGTGTAATTGTATGTCCTTGTGTCTGCTCAGGCCAGAAGACAAGACACTATGTAGTCAAGCTGTGAATGGAGCCCCAGTGGGTCTTGTCTTAGGTTATTGCCTTATCATAATTGGTACATAAATTTAAAAGTTAGCTAGGTGTCATTCTGGCCATAAGATGAGGCTATACACTTTTTTTTATTATGTTGCAATATGTTATTATTATTATTATTATTATTTTATTTTTTTATTTATTTATTTATTTATTTTTTAAAGCCACTTGTATCTGTAGCTGTTTTTCCCTGCTGTTGCACAGCTTATTATTTACACATCTGACTAAACTATTGGAACTGCTGTCTGATTTTAGTCTACCCTCCTTCCTTGTGTCTTGTGTTTGGTCCACACATTTACCATCTCACTATTCTCTCCTGCTTTTAATCTCTACTAATGTAACATGCTGTTATATCTCCTGTTGTGCAGTCTCTTAATCTCTTTCTTTTTCCACTTCCATGCTCACACTACTTCCTCTTTTATTCTCTTTCTCTCCCTGCCTGTCTCTTGTGCAATTGTACAGGTGTAACTCCAGGTGCCTTGTTGTGGTTGTAGAACTTACCTTCTGCATGATGGACACTCGCCTCACCTCCCTCTGCACCTTTGCCCTTTTCCGTCTGCTCTCTCCGAATGGCTCCTTTCTTCGTCCTCCTGCTCAACCTCATCTGGGCTCTAGCTGGCCAAAGCAGCTCAGATAGGCTTAAACAAGTCTTGTGTGGGGCCAGTCCTGGCTTTTTCTCTTTGTCAGAGCTGACTCAGTTGTGGCACTATATATAATTATATTATATAATTATTTCCTTGATCCTAATGCCACAGGAAGCTCTCTTGACCTATTTATCTGTCTTTACTATCTGTGTATCTGTCTGTCAATCTAAAATTCAGTCTGTCAAATATACCACACTCTTACTAACTGACTTGTACAGATTTGTGATTGTGCAGTGTTAACACTACAGTGGCGACACTTACATTATTCTCATATGTAGTCAATGCCCAGTTGGTCAGAATTCAAACTTCTGGAGGTGCTCTGTGCCACACAGCACCAGAGTGAAAATCCTGTTGGGCTAATCTTCTTTATACAGTGATAATGCATGTTAATAATAATAGCATATATATATATATATATATATATATATATATTATAATAGATATAAATACAGATAATATATAATAATAATCTGATGAACAATGCAGAGATCCACACAAATACACACATATATATAATATGATAACCCAAGGCAAGAAATGACGGAAATGTGAATTTGCCACACAGCACATGGGCATGGCTTCTGTTGTAATATGGACTTAAGCCACCTCCAGTGTATTTCACTGGACTCACAAATCTCTTTCATATACCCTTGTACAAGTCTTATGTCTCTGTCTCTCATTCACTCTCTCTGCTTCTGCCAGCCACCTCAGTGGGCTTTAACTTTAGTTCTGAGGGCTTAATCTGGGACCCTTTGAACCAGTGGCAGTAGGCATAGTTTTTCTCTCATTTGAGCATCTTCATGAAATCTGTGATGTGTGATGTACAAATCTATGTCTTTATCAAATTACCCTTACAGTGATGCTCACTTTCTGTCCCTTTCTGATTCACACTTCCGTCTATCGCTAAAGAAACTAGAAAACATTTTTTTTCAGGAACTCCCTGTACAGTAGCATGATTAAGTCTTTGAGCTGCTGTCTAAACTTGGTGTATAGTACTGCCTATTGTTCTCATCCCTTTTTTATGTTTATTACTTAATGATCATTAATATGAGGTCCTGTAGATGGTGTCTGATACCTAGGAAGAGAAAATGTAAAGAGAGAATGAGTAGAAAAAGAATAATGAAATGAATAGGGACATGTTTTGGGAGATGTATGCACCTCTTTTCCTACTAGTCTGCTATCTGATGATGCTGCATCTTGTCTTTCTTAGCTCTAATAAACTGACTGTGTGCTTACCACAGCTTGACCTGTCTCGTGTGTGTGTGTGTGTGTGTGTGTGTGTGTGTGTGTGTGTGTGTGATTAATTGTCATTAGTTTGGAGGTGATGGTCAATTTTTTTCTGTTTTGTGTCAGTGCTCTGACTTTCTTGACTTGTCCTTTTTGTATATCTTTGGCCATTTCCTTTGCATCTCTACACCTTACTTGGCTGTTTGGATAAGAAGCAGTGCTCAGGGCACACAACAGAGGAGACTGCAACAGAGCGAAGAGGGGTAAACCAAACAGGATTAGTGCCAAATATTCAACCAATCACGTAAATGTGGCATCAGAAAATAAAAGAGACAAATTTGCTGGAAATTCATAGGTTGTGCAATCAGCAGTCAATTCTTTTGTCTAAAATGATAAATTCAGCTAAGCTTAAAATAAGTCAGTGCTGCTATCAAATGCAATTTCTGTGGTCTAGTTTAAGCTATCAGTCTACAGACTGAAATACTAATAAATCTGCCTGTCTGCCCACAATGCATTTATATATTAATTATATTCAAAATTGCAGATGTGCTTACTGCTTTGGTGTGATGAGAAACTAGAATGATATGATCAAGAGTCATAGTCAACTGTATAAATGAAAAGTAATAGCATTGTTACTCTGGTCATCAGAGTATTGCTGAAACTCCAGAATGAAGATCTAAACCCTTACACACAGCATGATAATAAGAAATTCAACATAGTTTGAGAAATGATTAAGCTGCATAGTAATTCTTGAAAAGAACTGTTTCTCCATGTATGTGTTCAACAGACATGTGCACTGCTTTTTGGTAAATGAGTGTGTTTGTGTGTGTGTAACACTGAAGCCTCTCTGTCTGCAGGATGGCTCGGGCTCATTAAAGCGCAGCGGCTCCTTCAGTAAACTCCGAGCCTCAATTCGCCGTAGCAGTGAGAAACTCGTCCGCAAGCTCAAAGGAGGCAGCTCACGAGAAAATGAACCCAAGAATCCTGGGTAACTATTACTACTACCCCACTTCCCTCTCAGACTATTCCCCTCCCAACACCCCAATCTACCCAGCTACGGACCTAACCCTGGGTAGGACCAAACACTGACATTGACTGGTGCATTGTTGTGATATGAACCTCTTGTGAGGAGTGTGTAATAGGTTGAGATTTGAAGGTTTTTACTAAACTCTGGTGGGGGCTAGTTTGTGGATGCAGCAATCCCCCGCTTGACTTTAAGATGGAAGGGAATACAATTATGTTGGGGAATATTGAATGACCAAGGAAGTGAACCAAAAGAGTGAAGTGATGTAAGATGCCAATAGAACAAAATGTAGTGGAAATGACTAAAATGAAGCAGAGGATTTCAGGGAATTAAATGAAGTTTATTACAAAGGTGTCATGGGACTAGAGTTTCATGAGGAGGGTGGTAGGAAGCTTATTGAGTCAAGAAAAAAATAGGGAAAAAAAAAAATCCTAGAGAGAATTACACCGATCAGCCATAACATTATGACCACTGACAGGTGAAGTGAATAATATTGATTAACTCGTTACAATAGCACCTGTCAAGGGTTGAGATATATTAGGAAGCAAGTGACCAGTCGGTTCTCGAAGTTGATGTTTTGGAAACAGGAAAAATGGGCAAGTGTAAGGATTAGAGAGACTTTGACAACGGCCAAATTGTGATGGCTAGATGACTGGGTCAGAGCATCTTTAAAACGGCAGGCCTTATGGGGTGTTCCCGGTATGCAGTGGTTAGTACCTACCAAAAGTGGTCCAAGGAAGGACAACCGGTGTACTAGTGACAGGATCATGGGCGCCCAAGGCTCACTGATGCGCGTGGGGAGTGAAGGCTAGTCCGTCTGGTCTGATCCCACAGAAGAGCTATTGTAGCACAAATTGCTGAAAAGTTAATGCTGGCTATGATAGAAAGGAGTCAGAACACACAGTGCATCGCAGCTTGCTGCATATGGGGCTGTGTAGCAACAGACCTGTCAGAGCGCCCATGCTGACCCCTGTCCACTGCCAAAAGCGCCTACAATGGACAGGTGAGCATCAGAACTGGATCACGGAGCAATGAAAGAAGGTGGCCTGGTCCTATAAATCACATTTTCTTTTACATCATGTGGAAGGCCGGGTGCGTGTGCATCGTTTACCTGGGGAAGAGATGGCACCAGCATGCACTATGGGAAGAACGCAAGCTGGCAGAGGCAGTGTGTTGCTCTGGGCAATGTTCTGCTGGGAAGCTTTGGGTCCTGGCATTCATGTGGATGCTATTTTGACACATACCACCTACCTAAACATTGTTGCAGACCAGGTACACCCCTTCATGGCAACAGTATTCCCTAATGGCAGTGGCCTCTTTCGGCAGGATAATGCGCCCTGCCACACTGTAAAAATTGTTCAGGAATGGTTCGAGGAACATGACAAAGAGTTCAAGGTGTTGATTTGGCCTCCAAATTCCTCAGATCTCAATCCAGTCGAACATCTGTGGGGCGTGCTGGCCATCAAGTCCGATCCGTGGAGGCCGTTTTGGCAGCAAAAGGCGGACCAACACAAAATTAGGCAGGTGGTCCTAATGTTATGGCTGATCGGTGTATACAGACTTGTACAGACGAGTAGAAACAATAGGGTATGAGTAAACAGCACAGTGTTTATACTGTAATTTAGGTAAGAGCTGTGTGTTTCATAGGCCACAAAGAACAAATTACAGCTTGATGGAACTGTGACAGAGCAAAACTGGGGGCATGTAGAAATGAACACAGCTTTACATTTTACTTTAAAACGTAAATGTATACATTATCATCTCTCACTCTGTCTCCTGCTCTACTAAACACTCTTAATGGATGAAAGGGTTGAATTGCTTGACTTGCATTACTTGGGTATACAGAAAATGGAAAAATGTTTCCAGTGCGTTACACTGAAAGACTAGCTCGCTGGCTGACTCTCTCATGTGTCCTCTTACATCTGTCACTCATTCAAGTGGTAACATGATATGCCAAAATGTCACTAACTTAATTCTAATGTCAGCCTTTCACTCTGTAACATTCTGGTGTTTATTTATTAAACTCAAAAAGGAAGCAGCATCTCATTATAATGCCTGAGGTTTTTTTTTCAGGAGGACCATAATTCCACTTACGGAATAATAAATCTAAGTGTTTATTTGTGCATAATATGTGTGCGCTACAGTATGGTCACCTAGGAAAAAAACTGTTTCCTTTTTCAGTTAATTGTTGCACTCTGCTTATGTTTTAATTTATTTTTAAATAATTGTGTTTTGACATTTTTATTTGTCTTACTGTTTTAGTGTTTTCGTTTTGTCTGCATGGTTTTCTTTTGGTATGTAAAGTGCTTTCTGTTATTCTGTTTATTTGAATAAACATTTCCATGCAAATCCAGTGTCTACAGCATGCCTGCTTACTCCATTTTATCTCACTTTCTCACTCACTCTTTAGTTTCATGTTTTCTGCTTGCCCTGGCTTTTTATTCTCTTCTTCATTCTCTCTCCTTGCTATGCTGTAAATTTCAGTTTGTTTCTCCTTTTGTCTTTCTTGAATTCTCCCATACATTCTTCTTCTGCTGTCATTTCAGCTCCAGTTCAGAGCTGTTTTGTGGTTCTGATTGTGTCTGCCTCTCATTAGGAATGTTCTTTCGGTGCCACTGTACCCTTGGCTACATTATTATAGAAGTTAGGGAGTTGCCCAGTGGCTTTGCAGCATTGTTAGGCTAAAAGACACAGCAGTGGTGTGAACGTAAATATATTTAGAGGAGGTGGCTGTAATTAATAAAGACGAACAGTATAATAGATAAGTGTTGCGAAAAAGTCATTGGTGTCTAATGTGTCCTCTAACCCTAAGCGAGTAAACACTCATCCTTCAGCAGTGTGTGTCTATAACACCCCGCACACAGTACTGCATGCTTCATTGTGTTCGTTTTAGGTAGACATTATCACCACCTTTTGTAGAGTGACCCTAACCTGTGTGAGACTTGCATTAATATGGTTAACAAACGCACAGCCGTGCTTCACAGCCATCCATACCCTCCACACCCACCCCTCTCCCCTGCCCTTTGACCTGACTGACAGTGTGCTTGCATGTGGCTCTCTTGGAAGCAGCATGAAGAGGGCCAGCTCTCTGGGGGTTCTCAACGTACCGGACAAACCTGTGGGCGAACTCTTCAAAGTAAGAATCTCTCTCTCTCTCTCTCTTTCTCTCTCTCTCTCTCTAACTTCACTTCTGTATTTCTTTCACTTTTTCACTGATATCAAGTGAATCCATCCTGGCAAACTGCAGCATAACTTTGTTTATTAATTGGTCATGTGTTTAAGAACACCAACACAGACAGACACTAACAGCTCATATCATGTCTACTAATCTCCACAGTAACCCTAAATAACCTATAGCTGTGACACTGATGACTGAATTCACCACTGGTAACTTATTATAGTACCTTGTTAATCAACCGTCTGGATAAATTAAACTTTAAAAATATGAGTGCCATGTAGGGATAAAGATTAATAATCATTCAGAAAATTTTACTCTAAAACATTTACATAGAACTTATTTTTGTCTAATTCAAAATATGGAAATGTTTTAAGTTATTTGTTTGTTTATATTTGCATGGTAATTAAATTTGTGAGCAGTAATACCACAAATACATCAAATATTGCATTAAATAAGCAAAGGACACGACTTTAACATTAGATGGCCCTATATAAATACCCATAGAAACAATTTCTTGAGTATCTTGCAAGGACATTTACAGCATTTAGCAGACACTCTTATTCAGAGTGACTTGCAGAAGTCCATAGAAGTCTCTATGGAAATATATATATCCTTATGCTAGTCCACACAGGCCTATAAATACTACCAAGGTCTAATGATACTAAAATCCTGTTACACAGGAATTAGTACAGCAAAGTAATCAGTACATGGTCATTATTTTTTCAGTGTTTGATGAAGTGGTGGGTCTTAATTTGAAAACAGTCAAATGTAATACATGTCTGAAATTTTTAAGAGATCTGAACTATTCTAGCACAAGGTCCACTTTGTGCAACATCTGAATCTCTGTATGCAGCAGAAGTTTGACACTTGGAAAGAGCTTTGGCTAAGACTAGTCTAGTCAGACTTCCTGTGTGGGTGTGAGATGCTGCTGAAAACACATGTCAGTGTCTCGTTTCTGAAATAACTAAACCGTTCTCATACAGATTTGTGATGAGCCTGAGAACTTGGGTATGTATTCTCATTTTAGAAACCTTCTGTCCATGCCAGCCGGACTGTAAGCATAGCTTTATGGTGTAATTTGGTGACTCTGTTGTAAAGTAGTCTTGATGCATTGAACTCTCATGTTCAATGATATGCATTGAACATGTTTTGAAACAGAAAATTTAAGGTACAGTTGAGGCCAATGGTGTACATACACCTAGACTAAAGATATTCAAACTCAATTTTTCACACCTCCACACAATTCATGTTACCATACGTGTCCTCAGTTAGGGAGTTTACTTTATTTCCATTTCTAATAATAGCTAAAAGACAGATTTATTTCAGCTTTTATTTACTACATGGTGTCCCAAAGGTCTCCATACATAGGGGAAATTAACACTTTTTTAGCTAAATGTCTTCCAAAATTTTCCATACTTAGTTTATTTTATATATTTTCTTTCAGATAGCATTTAAGAATGCCTTTGACAAAAGAAAAACATATTGAAATCATTTTCATGGCGGGATCGTGAAGCTGTCACATGGTTGCGATGGACATGCAATTACATGCATAACCCCAGATGTGTTAACACGAGTTCATCATGAGTGTGAGAGAGACGACTCCGTGTGTGTTTACAAAGAAATGGCAATCATGTAGAGGATGTTTTGTAAATAAAGTTACATTTTGCTAAAAGTGTTCATTTCTCCTATGTACGGAGACTTTTGGGACACCCTGTGTGTCAGATTTTCAGTGGGTCAGCAGTTTACATACACTTTGTTAGTATTTTGTGGCAAACACTTAGGGTAGCCTTCCACAAGCTTCTCACAATATTTTGCCAGAATTTTTGCCCATTCCTCCTGACAGAACTGGTGTAAGTCAGTCTGGTGCTCACCTGCAAACTTCAGTCTGAATTATTTAATGCTGGTCTTAGAGTAGGGGCTTCTGCCTTACACAACAGTCTTTCAGGCCATGGCGATGTACACACTTTGGTACCTGATGCCAGCTCCAACTCCGCCAGTGCCTTTGTTGATGCCTTGGGGTTCAGTTGAACCAAAGTTCATTCATCCCTGAGAGTTCATCCCTCTTTCCTGAATGATGCAGAGTCTGTGTGGGCCCAAGATTTGTATATTTGTATGCAATTGTTTGTACAGATGCTTGTGGTACCGTCTGTTGTTTGTAACTTGCTCCTTTGGAGGAATCAGACTTGTGGAGGTCCACTTTCTTCTGAGGTCTTGGCTGAGTTGCTTGGATTTTCCTATGCTATCAAGGGCAAAAATGCTCCGTCTCTAAAGGTAGGCCCTTTTACAGTAACAAGTATGCTCCCAGTTAACTCCTAATTATGCTATTGGGCAATCAGAAGATTTACATCAATTTCTGGAATCTTCCAGACTGTTTAATGATGTAGTCAACTTGGTGTATGTAAAATTGACCAAATGCAATTCTGATGTAGTGAATTAAGCTGAAATGTGAGGAGGAGGTGTGATGGAGATGTGAGATGTCTTTAGCCTATGTAAACCTTTGGCCTCAACTGTAAATATGTAGGAGATTCTTAATGATTTTATACATAGAAAATTTGAGTATTTCAGGATTTACCTGTTTGAACTCTCCATTTTCTCTTCACTTCTTTATCATGGACAGGAGCGAAATAATCGTCTGAGGAAGAGTCGAGATCTGAGTGCCAGTCACACTGACCTAGCGCACTGAAGCTCTGCATAGCATGTGCTGATGAAGTTGAGAGGGTTCAGTGAGGGCACGGACTGAGGCAACTTCTACACCCTTCTCCCAGCCTAAACTCTTTTTTTTATTTACACAGGAAACCCTTTACCTTTACTTGCCATTACTTTCCAGACCTAAGTAAACAAATTTATCTCGTGTTGTGTCTTTGGACAACACTAGAAATTATATGATCAACTGCTGAATAAGTGCAACTAACAATCATGCATTCTCAACCCACTCCCAGACCCAAAAGTGTGTGTACTGAAATGCATTTTGACCTGTGAACCTGCAGGTGAAACTTGGCACATTATTCAGGCTCAGGTTAGGGATTTACATATTCATTGCACTTTTGACCCAATGATTAATATTCTGTATGTCATTTTATTTTCAATTAGATTTTGTCATCTCTTTGTCTAATGTGTGTGAAGGATATGGTAACATGTAACTGTGTGATTTGGATGTGTTCTTATAGTTGTGGGATATATGCTTTATTCCTGTTTGTTAATTTTCTACCCAGTTCATTTTCAGTAACATTAGACGTTCAGCTTCATAAGTTTGTCCTGCTTTTCCTGGACTAATTTATTATTTTTTTGTGGTAAATTATGAACCCCACCTGTTTTAAGGTCTCTGTTTACATTCTGTAATGTTCATTACGGCATTAGTTTTTTTTGTTTGTTTTTTTTGTATTTTTGTTGAGGTCCTCTAACCAGATATTCTTCTTTCAAATGTCAGTTATTAAGAATGTGGATCAAAGGTTTCTTAAGTACCAAGGAAAACTGCACTTCACTGGTCTCATGGAGAAGAAGTTACCAGCCTTTTCTTACAGTTGTCAGCTGAGTTTTTACTTCTTTATCTGTTACATTTTTAAATAAAAATGTTACACAGATTGATGTAGGTGAGTTGATGGACTGGTTCTATTTAAATATTAAATTAAATGATCTCATATTATTCATATATCTGAAAAAGACAAAATATTTTGAAAAGGATTATTGAAGAAATGTATATTGCCTCTTTTCATCAACTCAGATTGGTTAAGGGAGAGCTAAAATCAGTTACAGTAGACAGATGAATGTGCACTGTAAAATTCTTTAAACAGTCATGAAGTACGTTACATGACCAGAGAGTGACCAGATCAGGTCTCTAATTAGTGATGGAGATGGTTCACTAATTGGTAAGCCACTTACTCTTTATGATTTAATGATATAAATACATTTCAGTGATACCAGTCCTTTTATCCAAAGAGTGAACCATTTTGTAAGAATAAAAATGGACCACTAAAGGCAAGGTTCAACTCCACAAACATCTGTGAGGAAAATGAATAAAGTTCATGCAGGTTTGTTATACACTGCATGTACATTCTCTGCATTTGGCTGCTTCTCTGCATTCTGACAAAGTGCAATATTGTAGCTGCTTTGTGTGTTTGTTCTGTTTGACCTTATATATGACATTCTACTGACAAAAGCTGCTTGGCTTGGTGTCTTTGTTAAATTTGTGATTAAAAATGAATCTATCTTCATTATTGTATGTCTGATATCCTTCCTCTATTTCGAGTTATGAGTGCAATTACATGTAAGAATCTTTTATTTGTGCTTTTCTAATGCAATCACAGGATGAACATCATTCATTTTGAAGACAGAAATGACTTTGGTTGTTAGCAAAGAAAAAGTTAAGGGCCTTTTGATCTTTAAAGTTCATACCAGAGCTACTAATCGACCTATGATGTAATCAGGGAGTGTTTTGGGGGTTTAACTCCCTCGCTTCCTTCTTCTGCCTGCTGTGTTGGCTAGACATCTCCAACAGCCACCACGTCTGTCACGATGGACTGAAGTTTGATTCTGCCTTCATATTTACAGCAATAAGGCTTTTAAATTTTTTAAATTTTTTAAATGTTTTAAATTTGTGTTAAAACAGTTTCTCAAGGAAAAGCTTTGTGAAGGTGTGCCCAGTTAAATAGAAATATGATTAAATTATTTATTATCTTCTCTCTTGTATTTGTTTAAAATTTACACTTTATTTTTAGCTGTAACAAATTAAAAATAAAAAACAAAAACTAATTTTATTTGACATGACCAACAACGACATGACACACATACCATGCACAAAACATTACAAAAATAGAAAACAGCCACAAAAATCATAAACACAGTATGGTGTTGCTTTTTACTCAAATACACATAATAGGTTTCCTTTAATGCTAACTGTAGGAAACATTCAGGAGTGAAAGTAAGAAGACCAGAAGACCTTTTCTGGTGAAAGGTGAGTTTACATGCTGAGCACAAATCAGTTTACAGCTTTAATTCTGATCTCAGAGGCACAATATCAGAACACAACCTTTTCATTACTAAGGGGAACAAGATACAAAGCAGGTGGATAAACACAGTTCAGACCAATGTAAAATTTCTTAAATGACTAATAAAATAATGGAAATGTGTGACTTTTCACATTTCAGGCTTAAAAATGCCTGAACATTCCACAAATACCAGAGACCTTTACAGAACAGAAAATATTCAAAATAACATAACAGAAAGCATTTCAATTGTCTTTGGTTAGAATTGATGAAATGTTGAAAGACTTTAGCTCAGCTTGGGGTGGGCTGCAAGTTTATTTCTTGCTTTATATATTTATGTATTAACAATCAAGTCAAAGAACTATTGCAAAGTGTCTAGTCCACAAGTGTACATTACAAAAAATAACAGGACAGAATAAAAGTGACCATTTAAAAAAAAAAAAAAATCAACAATCTCAGTGTATTGTCTTTTCAGAACATTTCAAAATTACGTCTAATAAGGCACCCTTTCTCTTTCAGCTAAATCAGGACTAAAAAAAACTGATGACTGAAAATAATACTGTTATAAAGTATTTACACATTTACACACATGTAGTGATAGAACACTAATATGATGACTGTAGCAACTAAATGTTTACATACATAAGGCTTGCTTTTCTTCATGAAATGTTTATTACATATATTTCACACAATTTTTTTTTCCCCTTCATAAATGCTTTTCTGGATCTCTCACTACGTTAGTATTCCTACTGCAGCATGCCCGGGGTCACATCACAGGGTTCCTTCAAGCCCTTCTCATGAAATAAAAGACTCTCATACGACATACTGCTGCAGCTGAACCATGTTTTAAAGTTCACTGAGGCTTGTGTCTGATCACCTGAACACATCTGAATCAGGAACAGCCATTCACTGTAAACAAAAACCCAAGATGCATCCAACATACACACACAGTGGCTGTCAAAGTGCAATACACTAGTATGAGGGCCAATACAAGTGACTGGAAAGAAGTAAAAAGACTCAAAAAGCTTAAAAAAAAAGAAAAAGAAAAATGAAGATCTAATCAAAGGCAAGGGGATTATATATTGCAGTCAAGATATTTAATTCATATAAAACATAGCATTTTGCATGCATTTAATAGAACATGCACAGTATTCGCAAATAAAATATTTTTATTCAGCTTTAGTGAGCTAGGAAATGATATGAATGTGTGGGAAAAAACTTAATTACTATGGAGGCAGAATAAAAAAAAAATTGACTGATAACCATTTTAAAATACAAAAACAGTAGTAATTAGTCTCCTGCTGTGCTGGACTTTGTGCTACAAAGTCCATTGTACTGAAAAATCAGATTTGGGTGGTGAAACAGATAACAGTATGTATGTGAGTGGTTGTAGTGGAGTTATTAATGCAGTCTCTGATCATGCTTGAAGATAGATAAAGTATATCTAAGATGTACAGCTATACACACACACACAACAGCAAAACCAAACTTACAAAACATCAATGCTTTGCTGACATGTCTTGTCTCACCATAAATAACACTTTCTGAACCTACAGAGAGATTAATGTACAGTGCCAAACCTATAGCACATACTATAGGAGCAATAAGATGCTTTTGATTTCTAATAGGATGTACAGTGACTTAAAAAAATTACTGAATAACTGCAACTGAGGCTAAATTTACCTCTCTTTAAAGCCCATAGCAGAAACTGCAACTGATTTAGGACTGAACTTTCAGTACGTATACATTGCATGGTGTTTCAAAACATCCTGCTTGGGGTTTTATGGGTAATGTGTCTATGGAAATGTAAGGCACTAAAGTCACAGGAATTAAATTCCATAAACTTCCTACTTTATATCAAGGTGCCCAGAGGAATCTTACAGAAACTGCTGAGACTACCCTTGTAGTATCTAGTATATTCTTGTGATGAAACAGCTGAAACAGCCCACCTCTAGCGCAAAAAAAGCTGAAATCATGCTAGAGATGTGAGGAGAAACACATGTTGAGCATGTGTCTATGCCACAGACTTCTTTATGATTTCAATCTCATTAACTGCTCCAGTCCTAAACTTCCCTGGTTTACTCCTTACTTTTTTCAAAGATAACAGACAGAAAGAAAAGTATATAGGTGGATTTTTAAGAGAACTAGTTGCATGAAGAGTTTTAGCTGGGAGGGGTTCCTCAGGAACACAGTATCGTGCTTACAGTTTGATGAATGGGCCAAAGTGTTGTGGTGCTCTGAGTTTGGGTGAAGAGCAGGAGCTGGTGGAGAGAGAAGGAGAGGTGGAGAATGGTGGGGAGGAGGACATAGCGTCTGCATTTAGTGAGAAGACAGTGGAAATGGCTACGTCCACGATGCCTTGGCACAGCTCCGGGTAGAGCTTCCTAAAGGGGGAGGAGAAGAACTTTTCACAATGCTGACAACAGAACTGAATAATGCTTCTCATGATTCACACACTCACTTCAACAGATTGAACAGGATGAACACTTTAGAAAGGGAGCTCTAAAGATCACTTTCACACAGCAACCTTAGAAAATGCAAAGGAGTAATTTGAATTTCTATAATCAAAATTATAAAATATGGTTTCTACAATGGCACAGAAGATCTCTGCTGTTCAAACTTAAAGGAGATAAAGAAACTTTTGGACATACACTATATAGCCAAAAATACATGGACACCTGACCAACATACGAATATGTACTTGTTGAACATCTAAATTTAGCCCCCCCCTTTGCTGCTGTAACAGCATCCACTCTTCTGGGAAGGCTTTCCACTAGATTTTGGAGAGTGGGTGTGGGGATTTCTGCCCATTCAGCCACAAGAGCATTAGTGAGGTCAGGCACTGATGTCAGGTCAGGAGGCCTGGGGTGCAGTCTGCGTTCCAGTTCATCCCAGTGGTGTTCAGTGGGGTTGAGGTCAGGGCTCTGTTTTTCCACTCCACTCCAGAGTTTTTCCACTCCAACCTTGGAAAACCATGTCTTAATGGACCTCCATTTGTGCACAGCGTCATTGTCATGCTGGAACAGGTTTGAGCCTTTTAGTTCCAGTGAAGGGAAATCTTAATGCTACAGCATACAAAGACATCCTATACAATTGTGTGCTTCCAACTTTGTGGCAACAGTTTGGGGAAGAACCACATATGAGTGTGATGATCAGGTGTCCACATACTTTCGGCCATACAGTGTATAACCATATCAGTATGACACTGTAAGGGAGTCAGGTAGGCTCAAAGGTAACCAGACAAATAATTCTTAGTTGATGAAAAGAGAGCAGATACTCTAAAATGTCTGTAAAGTACTGACTGTGCACATGCAGGTGCTCCGTTGATCTCAATCAGCCACACTTTAAAGCTCTCATCCAGCATAAAGTCAAAACCGAAAAGCTGGAAGCTCTGGTAGGACAGGTGCTTAGTGCTGATCGCTGGCTCAATACACATGAGGCAGCTCCTGTGAAATAAGGAGAGATATGTACCATGATAACTAAATATTGTAGCATAATGGATCAGAAATTTCAAACAGCATTAACAATTGTACAATTGTTATTCACATACAAAAACCTACAGATATTATGGCTGCATAGTATGTACTGAAGACTTTATTGTGATTATACAGCCACTGCAACTGTGGTGCGGTTATTAAAATAATAAAAACAAACTGATAATCAAGATGGCATGGTTTAAGACATGGTTATTTGATCATCTAGAACATCTCAGATCAGGATGTTCACAGCACACGATAAAAAAATTTAATTTGTTATGGTGCTCATGTGGCAGCCTTTTTTTGTATCCATATTGTGAATATAGTACAATAACAATTAAAAATGTGTACTGTGCAGCTGTAAAGAATTATTTCATCACTCTCACAGAAGATGAAGCTTCCTTAGTCAAAGAGATGACGGTAATGAGTGTCTGCATGCTACTCATCATACCTTATTATCTGCTTAATCTGAGGTAAGATGGATGTCTCCATGGAAACGTTGTGAACATTCAGCAGGTAGTGTCTGAACTCGTCGAAGAACATCTCATTGCCCTCTTCGTAGCGGCCGTAGTTCTGCGAGTGTTCCTTCTGGATGCAGTGATTGGTCAGGTGGCTGGTCATGTCCTGCAGGTCTGAGCTGTTGTATGGCTCTGAGGACGTCCTCAGCACTCCCTCGCGGTACAGGTAGATGTTGTACTGATGGTCCACAAGCACCCAGCTCCTTAACACAGAGGATTAACACATTGCATGTTATAAACCATTACGCTCTTTCCTGCTTTGTGCTTCAAGTCCACAATTACTATACAGACAAAATCCAAGAGGTTGTATTTCTTACCTTATATCAAATTTGCGATGACCTGGTTCCAACAGCAGTGGTCGCTCCAGATACTTCTGAATGACATGAACTTGTCCCTGATTATCAATGAACTCGAGCAACTTGTTTGCATCCTGAGATATCAAGATTCCAGCCCCTAATAAAAAAACAAAGATCTTAGTAAATAATGATTTACATTGCCACTCCATTATGCGTATTTACACAGAAAAAAAAAACAAAGTGAAAGAATGAACTTTGACACATAATTTGTAAAACATTCACAGATACATTTTCAAAAGAAAATATTTAAAAATCACAGAGCCACAGCTCTCAGTTTAATTTCCTCCCTGGTCTAACATATCTGATTCAACGCCTAATTTGACAAGTATTTGGAAAGTATTGTGTTAAAGCAGGCAAACATTCACCTCTGCAGTACTGTGGCCCACCAAGAAACCCATGATGCTTAAAATATACCATGAATAAGGTTCAAGATACTCCAACTGCATTTGTTTTTATAAGAGAGCTGTGAACGGGCTTTTTAATATGTTCTCACCTTTTGCTCCAGCAGATGATTTAGCAATCCAAACTGTTCCCTCCCCGTTTTCCTTTTTGGTGTTATAGGAGGCAAGAAAGACCTCACGCTCATCTGTCTTTGGGTTGTTCTTCAGATGGCTGATGCCATTGGTAGCCGGAGCCACAGGAGTGTTGAGGTTGGTTGGATAAATGATGTATGACTCAGGGAACCAGTTACAGGAGTCTTTCAGCTCTGGGCTAGTCTTTATTAACCTGCAAGTAACAGGAAAAACAAACAAACAAATAAATAAAAGATGGTGAAGATGGTCCAGTGAAGTGTATTTGAGATGTACTTTTTTTAAATCATTACAGAGTTTGAATAAAAATTAAAAACCGAGAGCAGCAGATACATTTTCAGATATTTTATCATGTTTATAGTGAAAATGAATTGGGTGCAGATACTTATACAAAATGAATCAAAGAACTCTAAAATGAAAGCTGAAGAATGAATTCATACTTGACCAGAGATGCTTTGCGACACAGCTTGTCTGCTCCTCTATAATAGTTGACTAACTGCATCAGTCCTGGTTCATGGCCTGTGAAAGGCACACAGTGGTAATTATTTTGGGAGAGCCAAACAAACAAACTTCTGAATGCCACTTTGCTGAATAATTACTGTATTCATGTCTGTCATTAACCTCTGCTGCTATGGAGTAGGACAAGATAATAACACGTAGGCCATGATGTTAAGGCAGATTAATGCAAATGGAGTTGAAAGGAGCTCAAGATGCTGGATTTTTACTGACCATCAAAGACAAGTCAGAGAGCACCATGATAATACATGATGAAATGGATATGGCCTTTTTGGCAGTGAACATAATCTGATGCACCAGTCTCTTTGTGAGTATCAGGGCTGATATTAAATCAGGGCTAGCATTAAATACTGGATTGTTATCGAAGCAGGTCTGACAGTTTTCCGATGCAATCCGCTGATGTAATTTATCCCCTGAATGTCTGTAATGTTGACTGACACAACACGGATCACAGGTGTAAATACATGACACAGTTTGCCTTAAATCACACTACCATCTTGATTACTAGGCAACAGAAGTTTGCAAATGGGCATCTCGGATACAAACGAGGACGCGTTATTGATCAGTATCAGATGATAGTCAGAGATCTGACATTGGCACCGTATCAGCAATGGACAAAGATGGATTGGAGCATCTGCAGAAATTAGGTTACAAACTTTTTTCACCGTTGCCACCTCACGGCTCCACTGTGTCTCTGTGTGGGTTTCCTCCTGGTTCTCCAGCTCCCTAAAACATGCCAGTAGGTGGACTGGAGGCTCTAATGTGCCCTTAGGTGTGAGTGAATGTGTGCACGGTGCCCTGCGATGAACTGGCGGCCCACTCAGGGTGTATTCCTGCCTCATGCCCAGCGTTCCTGGGATGGGCTCCAGATCCTCTGTGACCCTGACCAGGATAATGTTCTTACTTTTCAACTGATTCTCAAGGAAAGCATATCACTGTTCACATAAAAGGATAAACTAAAGTGAGTAAAGTGGGTTGACAAATAATCCATGCAATAGCTTTCAAAACACACACACACTTTACCTAGGCGTCCAAAGGGAAGGCGGTTTCGCTCTCCAAGCATCAAGTTAAATCGCGGATTGTCCTTTTTCAGTCGCTTCCATTTTCCAGTAGAGATGAGGATTTTGGAGACTTCAGCATACACGCTGCTGTTGTCATCTCTTAAAACAAACGTGTACATGAGTGTAGGGTTGCTCATAACCGCCTGCTATAACACACACACACACACACACACAGTAGACTAAGAGTAACGGTGTTCTGTCCGGCTTTACACTGTTACACACACACACCGAACACTTAGCGCGCTAGCTAAAACACCAGCTAATGTTATCTGTCTCCCCGCAAACTATCCTGACCCTGGTGTTTCATGGCTTCTTTAGAGAAACAAGAAAGTTTTTTTGCACTCGTAGCAAACTAACTGTACGTGTGTCTGGAGTAACCGGGTTTTTTATGAAGAATAAAGGCGCTGGCTCTGGGTGACGGTGTTAGCAGCAGCAGCAGCAGCGGCGGTGGTGGTGGTGGTGGTGGTTCATCCTGACTGTCTGGGTGTGACTCCTCTCCTCTGCTCTGCCCTAGCCGTGCTTTTAAAGCTAATGTGGCGGATAGCTAGCACGCTAGCTCTCATGTAGGGTTCCTCTGATTGTTCACGAATTTGAGCTACAATACGAAGTGAAGTAAATGCAATTTCTGAAGGCAGATAAAAGCCCAGATTTGAAATTTCCAGGCATTAGTCAAGCTAATTTGCAGTTCCCGTTTAACAGTCCAGACATCACCGGCACTTCTTTATCCCATCTCTACTGTCAGGAGGTGTCGAGGGGGGTTGCCAGGTCTGAGCCACAGAAACCTGCAAATAAATGGTCTTTAGCTCTGAACCCAGTCATCTGCCCTTTCACACGACACATGAACTGCTGTAAGGCAGGAGGACAATACACACCTCACACACACCACCAGATTTTATAAAACTGTATCTGTAACACGTCTTCTCCCTGAACATGCAGTAATAAAATATTTAAAATATACATAACTCAACAGAAACACTGTTTATGTGACTGTTTTTGTCCCCGTCACATGTAGAGAGACAGATCCACCTGTGTAGAGTGGAAAAGTCAAACCATATTGTATTTTTAAAACATATTCAGACCTAAAAATCCAGATGATATGCATTCATGAAATTTCATATGTTCTTTCTCATCCCTAATTAGAAGGATCTTACAAAAGACTAGATTTCTTTTTGTTTTATTATGTATGCATATGTGTACATATTTAATTAGATAAAACATCATTTATTTATTTTTTCTACATTTTTTCCAATTCAGAAATATTTGTCTATTAACTGGCTTATTGTGATATCTATTGTTGAAAAGAATTACGATGAAGTCTTAAAATCTAAAATAGTTACATAATTTATTACATCATAATTACATTAAGTTTCTATATATTATTACATGTATGTATATATATATATATATATATATATAATCATATATAAAATAGCTATAATTAGTACACCAATTCACTGAGAAGTTTAAGGGTGTATTGGGATTATTCATGGACCTGTGTGTTAGAGATAAGTTAATGTGGATGTTTTCATATATACCAAGTTTAATATATATCAAATGTTTGCAAAGCCTCAAACGCTCCAGCAGTATTTGTAAGTCCGAAAACGATATAACGAGGGATTTGGCAACACTGATGTGACGTTGCAGCCACAGGCACGGGCAAAAAAGCCCAACACGCACCGCAGGGGTTTATGGTTATTGTAGTTAAATTGTATTTTCCTGCCTACATATACAATGAGCACTTTCCACCACACGGTGGCATCAGGAACCTAATAAAGACCGCATTAGCAGGAAGTGCTATCTCAGCAGCAGCAGCGCATGGCGTAGTTTTCATCCCCCAACCATTTTCTGACATATTTCCCTTTCGCCCCCGTGATTGGCCAGTGGTACAGACTCTCAGTTCGTGGATTGGTCAGTGCTTACACGTCAATCCTGACGCAGCCGACGGGTCTTTTCTGAATACAGGTGGGATTTTTAAAAAATGTTTTGAAGGCGGCGGGAAAGTTGAGAGTGGTGTAAGTGGTTTATACTTGGATGTATGAGGCTAAAAGTTATTACACCCTGGTAAATTATTTGAATGAATAACACAAAAACGTTCATAACGCCAGAGGTAAGTTGTTTTGCCCGGCACAAAAACAGAAGTCATGTATCGCTGTGGAAATAGAGTCAAGTGTTTTTATTCACTCAAACCAGCCGGGCTGTTTATAGCTCCTGAGCTAGCTCCCTATTAGCCACTACTGTATTAGCAGTTTTACAGTTACAGGTACAGTTACAATCTGTGGGAGTTTTCAGCTAAAACCTTCACGTGAAAAAGAATGTTTATGTCAACTTTTCCAATCAATCAATTCATATTTTTAATTCATACTTGGGTTATCAACACGTTGAGTATTTAATGTTCAGTCTTGCTGTATTTAAATCAGAAGAAGTCAGCACTGAGGGATTTACAGCCTGATGGAAAACAGAACTGTTTTCTTTAAGCAGTGACCCGTGGGAAATGTTTATGGGAAGTGATGTCCTTTTGGATAGCTCAGCTCAAAGTCAGTTAGTGATGATTTAATGCAAAACCGAAACTGAATGTGTGATTTAGTAACACTTCAAACTTATTTTTGTGAATATGTTGTGTCATCATAATTTGCTGTCCCTGGTTGCTAAACACTCCTAGATTCATACATAGCAAGGCACTTAATTAAATGCATTCTATTTTAACTGAAACTGTGGCCACTCTTCACACAGACTGAAGCAGACCAGGCATGAGCAGTGCACACCTGGACGAGTGGCAGAAGAGGTCCTTTGACATTTCGTCTGGCACATATACACCTGAACAGACGGCTGACGCTTATCGGGCGCACATTCTGTCCATTCAGTATGCATGGGCGAATGCCGAGCTCTCTCCAGCCGGAGCTGCCAGCCTGTTCAGGACCTACACTGAGCGCTACGCAGCAGTCCTGGACTCAGACGACCAGCGCACAGGGCTGAATAACTACGCCGACAGTGCCCTGCACCTGGCCCGCAATCAGAGAAACCACAGTGACAAATGGGAATCGTCATTAACAGTAGAAAATGTGTTCACCCTGCCGTTCGTGCAGAGAATGATGAAGAGTAGGGTGGATGACAACAGTCTGCTTGTGGATCCCGCAGTTGCTGACATTATTGTTGGTGGGGAAGTCAGCCAGAGTTGTGGTAAAGGTATGATTGAGTCTAGTGCTGCTGGTGGATGTAAACCTGAGCATCCTTCACCCTCATCTATGAGTCATATCAGTGCTGGGGTAGAGAGTACAGCAGGTAACTTGGTCAGTGGTGCTGCAGAGAGGACCAGAAGCAAAGAAAATGGTCTTACTTCAGCCCATAATGCCCCTAGAGCACCAGCAGGGGTAACTCCACTCTTGGTTCATAACACTCGTAATTCCCCTACCAACCCTGGCTCTTTTCCTCCTTCAAGTTTTGCTAGCACAAGCATGTCCAGTGCGAACAATTACCATTCTGTGTTCTACTCCTCCACAAATCCCTCTAAGAGGAAGAACTTCTACAGTTCAGGAACTGAAAGCAACAGAAGCTCATTCCTGCCACAGGGAGGTCATGAAGTTGGAGATAGTAGTCGGAGAAGAGAGGAGTTTCCTGGCACTAACTTTAAAACGGCACGAGAGCAGCTTATTGTTGACCAGCAGAAAAAATATTCCCATCAGGGCCAGCGGGGTCCATCAGCTCCTGTTGGTACAGTAACCAAAAAATCTCTGGGGGCAAACAGGTCACGGGGGGCCTTCTCCAAATTTGTCTCACCAATGCCAAGGCAGGAGGAGGGAAGCAACACCAGGGATGACCCAACACAAGACGTTCAGCCTGTTGATGAACGACTAAAGAACTTTGAACCTAAAATAATTGAACTGATTATGAGCGAAATTATGGACCACGGCCCACCTGTGGCTTGGGAGGATATTGCTGGCCTTGAGTTTGCCAAAGCTACCATTAAGGAAATTGTAGTGTGGCCCATGCTCAGGCCTGACATTTTTACAGGTCTCAGAGGTCCGCCTAAGGGAATTCTCTTGTTTGGTCCTCCAGGTACTGGGAAAACACTCATAGGGAAGTGCATAGCCTGTCAGTCTGGTGCCACGTTTTTCAGCATTAGTGCATCATCACTCACCTCTAAGTGGGTGGGAGAAGGAGAGAAGATGGTTAGAGCTCTGTTTGCCATCGCCCGGTGCCATCAGCCAGCGGTCATTTTTATCGATGAGATTGACTCCCTTCTTTCTCAGCGCACGGATGGAGAACATGACTCATCTCGCCGGATTAAGACTGAGTTTCTTGTCCAGCTTGATGGTGCTGCAACCTCCTCTGAGGATCGAATATTGGTGGTGGGGGCCACCAACCGGCCGCAGGAGATTGATGAAGCAGCCCGGCGTCGCCTGGCCAAGCGACTCTACATCCCCCTTCCAGAGGCTGCCGCTCGTCAGCAGATAGTGACCAACCTAATGTCACGGGAGAAGAGCCAGTTGAGAACTGATGAGCTTGAGAAAGTGGTGTCAAGCACAGAGGGTTTCTCAGGGGCTGATATGACACAACTGTGCCGTGAAGCAGCACTTGGCCCGATCCGCAGCATCCAGCTGAGTGACATTGCCACCATCACACCTGAGCAGGTGCGACCTATACTTTACTGTGACTTCCAGGAGGCT
Source organism: Pangasianodon hypophthalmus (assembly GCF_027358585.1). Lineage (NCBI taxonomy): Eukaryota > Metazoa > Chordata > Actinopteri > Siluriformes > Pangasiidae > Pangasianodon > Pangasianodon hypophthalmus. The sequence goes on from NC_069712.1 coordinate 18,417,465, forward strand.
CTTAAGACTGTACGGCCCAGTGTGTCTACCAAAGATCTGGAGCTCTATGAAGACTGGAACAAGACTTTTGGCTGTGGTAGATAATCACTAAGATTTAATTTGTGGTGTGTGTTGTCAGTGTTAGGTATTTTTTGTGTAGAATTGAATGGTAACGAACTTGAAAGATCTGTGCTATTTAATGTTGTAAAATTAACAGGTGACTGAAAGCAGTGTTGACTTTCTGTGTTTTTTTTATTTTGAAAGCCTCTTGGTACATTTATACAAGTTCATTGTTACCCAGTATCATTTTCATTAGGGCCTGGATGTTGGAAAATGTTGGAAAAATAAATAAATTGACTCTTTTCTGTGTTTATTCCAATATTAATATTAACTCCCTCATAATTTGTGCTACATTTATTCCTTTGCATCTTAAAGCCTCTTATCTCACTGCAAGTAATTTCTTTAATTCCCTGGATTTATAGTCAGATATTTTAGTAATTATAACAGCTTACAGTAAGTTAAAAAATTGTTTGTTGCCTAAATATTAGATCTGTTTCTCAGTGGTATACTGTTCAAAAAAAAAAAAAAAAAAAGACATACAGTGAACGCCAGTTCTGTGGGCAGAAATGCCTTTTTGATTAGAGAGTTCAGAGGAAAATGGCCAGATTGGTTTGAGCTGACAGGAAGGGTACAGTAACTCAACTAACCACTCCTTACATCCGTGGTGAAAATCATCTCAGAGCACAGCACATTGAACCCCACATCAGATTCTGCTCTTGTCAGCTAAGAACAGGACTGTAAGGCAAAAGTGGGCACAGGCTCACCAAAACTATCACCTGATCTGAACCCATTAGAGCACCTTTGGGTGTGGTAGAACAGGAGAACAGCATGAACATGCAGCTGACATCTGCAGCAGTTAATTGATGCACTCATGACAACATGGACCAGAATCTCAAAGGAGTGTTCCAACACCTTGTGGAATCCATGAAATGAAGAACTGACTGGCTGTTCTGAGAGCAAAGGAATCAATACCTAGTATTAGTATGATGTTCCTAATAAAGTGGCCAGTGACAGTAAGGTGTTATAATCCAGTTTCTAAGAGGCTTCATCTTATTTGATTACAGAAATTTCAATGTGAAAGGACCACAAGTTGCTCCAATGGATTACTCCCAGTAGGCCTTTCTAGTAGCCATTGATTAGTCCATGCATTAGCACACGTTACATAGTACAGGATGTGGAAGTTAACAGTTCTGCAACTTGATGTCTGATCCTGAAGCCATCCTAAGTCACACTTCCTGAGGCTTAACCATTCCTAGTAATGACATAATGGACTGTTTTAATCATTTGTGGGTTTGGTGAAAACTTTGAAAACATCAAAAAAATTTTGGTGCTGCTCTATTAAGAGATACATTGAGAATGTCTTTATACAAGTTGTGTTTTCAACAGTTTTATGCTTATTAAAGATGTAATGGTTAGAAATGTTCCCCGTCTGTTACCTACATTGTAGCAGTCAGTTCTGGTAAGGTAGGACGTATGTTCATCTGTAAGGCTCTAAAATGAAACTGTCACAGCACTTACACTTAGTGGCCACTTTACAGAGGTTCACCTCCCTTACAGTTACACACACTGACTGTTTTATCAGGTTCACCTGTTATATAGGTGAACAGTTACTGACACTGACATGATAGTGGCATGATACGGTGTGTGTTTCTGAGAAGTAATCTTCATACTGCCATACTGTGCTTCACATACCCATGGGGGTCTCTGGACTCCATTTTGAGAACCGCAGATATAAAGTGTCAAGTCTAGCAGCAACATTTTCTTGGTAAGACAGAGGAAATGTGCCAAGTTCCTGCTAAAAGGGAACAAGGAGCTCTGTGTCTGTTCTTTCCTTTAGTGTGCATTATCCAAAGGAGAACCATCAGTAAATATAGTGCTGACCTCTTCACCTTTCCTTTTTACTGAATTACTTTACTCACTGGCACCAATTTTCATTTCTCGTTGCTGCTCAGCTCAGGGCTAAATCTCCTTTTTCTCTGCTTGTATGTGGATCTGGTGAGGGAAGTTAGGCAATGTTGCAGGCATTCTGGTCTCATGATAAGACTAACCCACAAACTAACTCTTGCACTGCTCTTCCTGTTCTGGATTTGGCCATGCAGTCTGATGCTGCATTTGGGGAATCAGAGAAAAATGATTTGTACAGTGGATGGAGATATGAGGGTGAGGTAATCACTATTGTTTGCCCTCTATGGTTACAGCTTCCCTATCCTAGTCTTGGGGACCAAATTCTTTGTTTTCCCTAGGCTAACACACCTGATACAGTTTATTAGCTAGCACTTCATGAATAGAATCAAATTTATTAGATCAGGGAGAAAACAAATATGGTATTGGGATGTTAATGTTTTGTGAAGGAGTCTGTTTAAGACGAAGTGATATGTACTAGTAATTGTTTGTGAATGTTGTTTCTGCTTCCTTTCTTGGTTTAAGGTATGGTGGGAATTTGAGCTGTTACAGATGTCTGAGGATGTTGCATTGCTTATTAGCTCATTGGTGTTTGCACAAGCACTTCTAAAGACATTCTAGACCATTTTAATTAAGACCAGCAGAGTTCTTTAATTTCTGCAATGGACTGTGTACAAGTTAATTTACTGACTGATCAGGCTTTTTTGGTGGTAAGGGTTCCACGTGGTGGGAAAAGTAGGCCCTGTTATTTGTCTTAGCTAACGATTCAGAGTTTTGCTTTTTATATTCGACTATGTGTCACTTTATAAATATATATATATATATATATATATATATATATATATATATATATATATATATATATAAAACCCTATTTACTTTAGGTTTATTTCCTGGTTTTCTGTACACTAGACCATAAATGTCCTGTCTGTGTAAGGCATATTCTGTTTTTTTTTTTTTGGAAAACCAGCTACTTATAATAGTATGGGTAGTTCCTGAAATCATGAGACTTGCAAGAAGTCCAGACTTGTCCTGTCTCCTCCTACACTCTAATGTCAGTGATATTCTGTAAACAAAATGTAAATTTATACATAAAACCAGATTTGAATGTAAATTTTAATTTACATAAATTAAAATTAATACATATAAATTGCCTCAGCTCATTTAAATATACTCAGCCATTCTGTTTTACTTTGAAACCTATCAGGAATGAGTTTTTATTTGTGAACATTTGGTCTTTTATTTTTGGAATGTCTATTTCTATCTCTTTTATTTTGGAATATCTATGTGTGTCTGACCTTCTGCCACAGGAGTTTACCAAAGGAAATGCCCACACATGTGATGTAATTTAAAGTTAACTAGAATTTCTGGAAATATTCATTAAGTGATTACTCATTATGAGATGATGAGTGGCTGTAGGTTTCAACTTGAGACATATAGTCAAGGTTGGCTGTTTAAATTAGCAAATCAAGATTTGATTAAATGGAACTTGACTAAATGATAGTGTTTCATAAGAGTTTTGATGTTATATTGTCTTTGAATAGGTAAGAAATTTTTCTCCAAAACAACAAAGATAAATGTATTACAAGTAAAATGCCATTCCTCCATTTAGCTAATGTGTAAAAATAAAAGGCTCAATAATTCCGAACATACTCATTTTTTTTTTATTATTATTTTTAATTTAAGGTTCATATGACAAGAGCAAGTCTGTGTGTTGCATGCACCCAAGGTAATGATAGGGCTATAGGTATTCGTTTTTTTTTTAAACCTTTGTTCACTAAAAGTCAGCTGAAGTTTCTAAAACATCGTGAAGGGTGAGATGGAAAAAGTGTAGCTGATCTCCTTGCCTTCAGCAGAGTGACACTGATTATAGACTGTACTCACATGAAATGAACCAGTCATGTAAATTTTATGAAACAATCTTAGAAAAACTGGAAGACCATGAAAAAAGTGCTTCATTTATTTTTCATCTTTTTTGTCAAGTCGGTTAATGAATATTTCAGGGTCATGTGGTTGGCTACAGTATTGGAACTTTGTAAAACTAGCCAGCAGTGCAAGTAGTGAGCGTATCCCAGAGGACTGATGGAAAGCTGTCAGCGCAGCAGGGGCAGACCACAGCTGGACTGTGAGGACAAGATACCCAGAATTCCTCTGTAGCTGGGCAAACCTTATCACTTGAGTTATTCCTTAACAGACAAAAGGAGATCACTTGAATACTTGAAATATATAGAGGCACCACATACTTTAATTATGGGTTTATTACTGTGTGACACCAACAAAACACTTTGGCCAGTTGCTCACCATTTTTCAGGTTTTGTTGGCAGTGAAGTAGATGTGTGGTCTAGCATTAGTTTGGGTCGAAAGGAGAAGTGAGATCTTGGATTGAGACAGTCAGGGGTGGGTGCTGGCCAGATTATCCCTCTCATGCAAATGCGCTGTCTCCACCGTTAGGTCCCACTGAAGCGTGGGGACACTGTGTTGGCAGCAGCTGCTTCCCGTTTCCACCCAATCACACTAGCGCCATCTGGATGTGTATGTGTGTGAAGGTGTGTGTGTTGCTGCACAAAGCTGATGCCCTAACGCATTTTTGAACAGCAAGTGTATATACACTCAGACATGGTCTAGCTGATGTTCATTAGCAGGTGTGGCAAGTTGATGGAACACATACAGTACATTGATAAATTCCCTCTTTGTCCTTTTTGCTAAAATGGTCAAGTACTGTTTTCTCCTCAAAAAGTATAGATAATGTTTATGGCTATGCCCTTAGTGCCCTATTCCCCAACCCCAGACTCTACAGTGACTAGCAGAAAATGAGCTATGATGCCCAGATATGTGGAATTACATCCATAATGTCATCCATGGAAATACATCCAGCTCTAAAATTGTTTGGATTAAAAAATTTTTACTTACATTCACAGTCAAATGTCTCATGCAGGTTTAATTTTTTTTTTAAATTTATGAATCAGTTCTTTTAAATTTAAGCTTGACTTTATTGCAAAGCGTTATCAAATATTGATTGTCAAAAACACAAATACAGAAACACTGGCTGAAGGTAATTTTTTTATTGATATTTTGCAAGCATGTTTTAGCATTGCTGATGCTAATATATGTATGTGCCCAATCCTGTGGATATCTAAGGTTAAATAATACTAAAAACAAAATATGAAGATAAAAAAAAAAGAAATACAACGGACCAAAAAACTTGCTCATAATACATACAGGGAGGGGAGTATAGTTCTCTGTTTGAGCAGTGTCAAGTTCTCAATACTGCTGATATAAGAAGTACACTCCCAGTCAAACGTTTGGACACACAAGCTCGTAGAATGGTTTTCTTCTTTTTACTGTTTTCTGCTATTTTAGAATAATAATGAAAACATTAACACTGGGATATTACACATATGGAATTATTCAATGACCAAGAAAAGTGCTAAACAAATAAAAAAATCAAAACTCTTTTAGATTTCAGCTTCTTAATAGTGCTCCTGATGAAGCTTTGCACATTCTTGAAATCTTCACAGCCAGCTTCATGACACCAGGAGGCTTCTCTTACAGGTCTCACATAGGCCGAGGTTGTGTCGAATGCTTCTCCTAAGTTCTAAATGAAAAATATTTGTTGGTGGACACAATTAAAATTTAAGTAACAGCTACTTGTATTAATTATAAATGACCTATTAAAAATACACACATACATTGTACATGGTCATTAATGTCATTATTTATGTTTGTCTTAGAAACAAATTTCAATAGCTGTATCAAACAGTATTTAAGACAATGATAAATCTATATATTCAAACTAGTGTGTCCAAACTTTTGATTGGTAGTGGATACAATCGTTATTGCCATATATCTTTATCCTCACATGTAACACTTGAAACTGTATTTTAATAGTTTTGACAATCTGTATATTTACATATACAAGTGGAATAGGTGAGTACTAATTCATAAACAAAATTACACAATTTATTATTAAGCCAAACCAGTGAGAAACACAGAGGATTTTGTGTTCTCCTGAAAAGCTGCTTGGTTTTTGGTTATGAATGCAAATATAATTTAGTCTTTTAAATAAATTGAATGCTGCTCCAAAAACAGGGTTAATTTATGCTGTGAATCCAGGAAAAAATTATTTGGAGATTTTTCTTAAACAATTTACTGTCTTGCCTCAATTTCAATTCCATTGTTCAGTACTGTTTGTTTTTAAAAGTATTTTCTTTTATTTATCAGTTACTCACACAGCTGTAGAAAAATAGACATGGCAACGAATTATATTTACATCTGTCTACATTAATCAGTGTAGATTAAATTAATAATAGACCTTTTCAGCATGCACACAGTGTTCAGACAATATATAAAAAAAACAATTATACATATATTTGATATGTATAAGATATGCATAAGATGTCTGTGTGTCTGTGTCTGTGTGTGTGTGTCTGTGTGTGTGTGTGTGTGTGTGTGCTCAGTAGCGGTGTTCTCCACGTGTGATGTGTGAGGAGAACTCGTAGCGGTCCTGACTGCGGTAGCCACATAGGTTGCATTCGAAGGGGTCTCGGAAGCCATGGCATCCCATGTGAATGGTATACATGACATGGTCCAGGAAGAGCACCCTGCAGTGGACGCAGCGATATGCCCTCACTTCCTCACCCTCAGCACTTAGCACTTTAAAGCCCTCTGTAGCCACTGCCATGCCCAGCTCCATTCCTACTGCCCGCAGAGACTCATAGTGCCTCTGCTCCTCCTTCACCAGGGGCAAAGCTCCATTTCGTGCTCCTGGGGCCATATGATTGGTCAGATAGATGAGACCACTTGCCGCCGGTCCTCCTCCCCCAGCTGCCCGCTCCTCGTTGTTGCTCTCGGTGTCAGTGGAGTCCTGGCCACTGTGACTGGGTGAGCCGTCTTTCTCGCTCATTGCAGATTTGGACTTAGAAAGCAGGAGCAAGTTCTCGGCTGCACTATCTTTAGCTGACAAGCCGTTGCTCTCAGCCGTTTGGGCCTTGTGAAGGTTGTAGATGGGGCTGACAACCACATCACTGGTGGAGCCTGGTGGGGTCTGAACCAGCGGCCGCAGAGCCTCAGCTCCCAGGTAGCTTATGGCACTGTTGATGGCCTGGTCAATCACTGCTGATGGCTGCATCATCTCACCCGAGCTGCTCTCAAATGAGAGGTCAGAGAAGCGCTTCTCACCTAACAGACAGAACGAGGAAGAGAGATGGAGAAAATTGACACGACATGGAGACCACATTTTTAAGGTCCCATTCAGTATATAAAAAGGGGATGATCTTCCTTGTCCTTTACATTTTAAAAATATGAAAAACAAATAATTATTCAAATAATAAATAATAACATTTAAAATAGCTTTAAAAATAACAGAATCTTTATTTTGCCCAGAGATACAGTAAGTTAAAACTAAGACTAGGTTACAATTAAAACATCCAAATGAAAAAGAGTATAACGATATAAATAAAGTCTGTATTTGTCATATGCATACAGTACTCTGCAAACGTCTTAGGCACATGCAAAGAAATGCCGTAGAGCAAAGATGCCTTCAAAAATAATGAAATTACATTTTTCTACATTAAAAATACTATAAAGGGCAGTAAACAGTAATAAATGAAACACAGTCAATATTTGGTGTGACCTTTTGCTTTTAAAAAAAATTAATAGTCTCAGGTACAATTAGTGCGGTTTGATAAGGAAATGGGATGTAAGTGTTACTGAGCATCTTGCAGAACCAGCCACAGTTCTTCTGGAGACTTTGACTGTCACTTATATGCAGCAAAATCCAGCAGCCTTCATTATGTTTTTTTTTTTTTTGTCTGAAAAGTGTCTCTTATGTAATATGCTTCTTTCTTTACTGACATACAAAATTTTAACATTTAATTTTGTGCTGGAAAACTAATGTTTGGAAATCAAAAATGTTTTTGTACTGACTCGATAATGTAGAAGTCAAAAAATAAAAATCTATAACAAAGTTTGTACCAAGAAAAATAGGGTGCCTAAGACTTTTGCACAGCTTTGTGTATGTACAGTATAATAATACTGTATATGACCATATATTATTACATTGTTCATGAACACACACCACAGTATTTGTCTTAAGAACCATATACCACAGAGATGAGTGCAATTAGATTATCCTGGTTTTCCGAAATATACAAATTCCTTTAAACATAGAGAAAGCAAACTGCCACTCTTACCTATAAACTTCTGTGGCATAGAGCTCTTACGCTTAGCTACATTGTTTGCTATTCTGTCTAGCACCAAGGCTCTCTCAGACGCAGCCAGGTTTAAGTCTTCCCTCTGCTCACTCTGGCTGTTCTCTTCCTTCACTATAAAATGCAAGACAGAGAAACCATGTATAAGATTCAAATGTACACACCTGTCCTTTTGGGCTGACATAATCTGCACTGACATTTTGCCTCTTTAAACCTGTCATGAACCCTTGTCTCCTCCTTGTTTGTTTGTTTGTTTTTTAACAAAAGTCTTTCTTAGGTTTCTGCCATATAGTGTATAATACCGTAGCTTTTTTTTTTTTTTTTAAACAATTCAGTGCCTTACAGCCTTCTCAGTCAAATAAAGCAGTAAATCACAAAATAATCTTTCATATCAAATACATCCTTTACCAAGGCAAATGGTGAGACATTTAATATTTAATTTCAATTTTAGAAAATATAAATCAAATGTGTATACTCAATAAAATAATATTTTTGAAAATGTAAATCTATAAATTGGAATAAACAAAGACCTGCCACTAGCTAAGAATATATGCCTACGTATTAAAAGAATACATAATTAGTTATTACAGAATAATATGTTAATATTCTCTGGTTAGTTATAGGTTGTGATTGTAGTCTAGATTTTGTTTGATTAAAGGAACGTATCTCTGAGCTTGTATGAAAGGGTGAGAACAGCTAAGTCGCTCCTGCACTGACCTGAGTAGATGCTGTTCTGAAGGCCCATGCACTGCAGGTAGTTGTGGCATCGCTCTTTGTGCTCTTCTAGCGAGCTTCGCTGCTTGTAGCTGCGTCCACAGTACGCACACTTGTGGGGCTTTCCAACTGTCAGTTCAGAAGAAAAATGACTGTGCTCAGTGTGCTTTTCTTTTCTTGGTGAACCATGTGTTCAGCTTGTGTTCTTTACAAAGCAGCCCAAAAATAGGCCAAAATATTAGATTATTGATCAGTGCAGCCTTTAATAGGATGCTGTTCATTGGGAGGAGTGTAAGTTACCAGAATGTGTGCGAAGGTGTCCGGTAAGAGCATCTCTTCTGCGGCAGGCATAGTTACATAGGTGACACTTAAAGGGTTTCTCGCCAGAGTGAAGTTTGATGTGGCGTAGGAGGTTGCCCTTCTGAGTGAAGGAAGCACCACACTGACTGCACTGGAAAGGCCTTTCACCTGAGAAAAAACATACACTTGAGTAACTCAAACACTACAACACATTCTCTTAATCTATTTAGGATACTGCAGAAAAAGATATCACTGACTTTTTTGTATTTATAGGGATATTTAACTGAAAGACATTTTTGAAGCAGGTTTTCACATCTTAAGTTATTATGGTATAAACATATAAATGGATTACTTATTTACTTACTCACCTACCTACTTATTTATTTATTTATTTATTTACTTGATATCTATCTATCTATCTATCTATCTATCTATCTATCTATCTATCTATCCTCTGTTTTTGAAAATATGTGTCACAGAAGCATTCCAATGCTTAATGAGTGTCCAGATTGCTCTATAAAAAAATTCATTTGTAATTTATGTCGCACTTTTAAGGTTTTCATTTGACTCACTGTATTATTATTATTATTATGATTATTATTATTATTTACACCCTTATAAGAGGTGTAAATGGTAGAAATCGGTTATGTCTTGTGATAGCTGTGAACCCTGATGCCATCTATAATCCAATCCAGTATGAGATATACCGTGTATCTATGTAAGTCATTTGCACTACATGGTCAAGCTGCATGCAGGCAAACCCTGAGCATGTAAATGATAAGAGTACAGTGATTGCTCTGGGCCTGTCTCTGCAGCTCTGAGGCCTCTCTCTCAGTCTCTGTCTCTGTCTGTCTATCTCTCTCAGTGGCCCTGTTTGCACGGTACATTCGGGTCACAGCTCTACATGCTGCCACAGAGCTCGAGAGGCCCATCAGAGCCAGAAGCCCCGCCCACCGTGCACCATGGCGCGCGCGCTGCCTGCCCCTCAGATCGAACACGAGCCTTTACGACTCGGCCTGCCAGCTTCGTAATGCACCGCTGCCTGGGTCAATTTGATCTCAAAATCTCATTTCCCCCCCTCTTCTTCTACTCTCAAATAAGGGTGGCCCATCACAATGCAAATGGCAGAGCTCATTTAAATAAAGCGAGGGAAGCGCTTTGTGTTTGAGAGCCACTCTTCCTGATCAGCGCCTCTGGAATAAACCAATATCCAGGGCGCGCGAGTGTTGTGGCATTCTCGGAGAACCGTTTTAATGCGAGCCTCTCTTCAAAGGCCCCCTATAAAATAAGAGTCACCAGTGAAGCAGTAAAACTACTGGAAGAAAAAAAAGAAACTCATTAAAAAGGCATTTTAGGAGAACAGTCTCACCAGCGAATATTTATATTTAAATAGGAAGCACTTCATTATATCTTTTATTGTAGTTTCTGTTTGCATTTGCATTAGTCCTCAGTTCCTTTCTTCCATTTTGGGTTTCATTAGCTTCTCAAGCGCTGAAGTTAAGTGCCTTTTTGAAAAATGTTCTCCACCACTGGTTTGAGCTCATTACAACTGAATACCAATCTTGAGTGAGATAGAAAATAACTAAGTACTTTGATAATTTTAATTTAGCAGAGTTTCTTCCAGCCTAATTGTTGATGTTGCCCTCAACTGTAATTTAGATACACAGTTATTTACTTCATTCCCTTTTAAATTTGTGCTTGAATAGATTTACTGAGCAAGACAAAACACTCAAAACACCAAACTAGCTAAGGTAACATTTGAGCCCTCCACATATTGTAAGGTTAATGCTTTTGACTGTACTAATAGTGGAGTGTAATCCACAGACTGGTAGCTTTAATGAGTTTGGCTTCCTTTTATTTGTCATTTTAATGTCAAGGACAAATTTAGGACTTGCAGTGACATTTTTAAAATGCACTGTAGCTCCTCATTAAATGTGACCATTATAGTACTATAATGCACTCTGCCTCATCGGGCTCTCCTAATCTGCTCTGCATCTGCAGAGTGTGTCTTGCATGTTGTGTGCATCCTATCAAGCCCTGCACACTGTCAGCTCTTCTGTGCTATGGGTGTGAGTGACACTAAGGGGAGGGAAGAGTAGATGGCAGTTGTGCTTACCAGTGTGGCTTCGCTTGTGCACCATCAGCACATTGGGCCCAATGCAAACTATTCCACAGATATCACACTTGAGCTTCCCATTGGGGAGGCGGATGCCCCCGGCCATAGGGTAGGCGGGCGCTGGCTTGCTGTCTGGGCCTGCGTGGGAGCCGTTCACTTTGGCCCCTGAGCCATCGAGCATGCGCAAGTCCTCGGCCACACACTCCTCTTCCTCGCCATTCATCTCAGCGGCCAGCCCGTTCTCCTCATCACTCCGAGCCTCAACTTTTATATTGCAGGCTGGAAAAAGAGGGCAGTGGGCCTGTTTAGTGAAGCATCAGGCTGAATGCTCACCCTGACTATCACCTAAGCTAACACTTTCAACTTTCTTCTAGTATAGATGACAACTGTTTATGTCCTGGGGCAGGGGTCTCATGTTTATATCCAGTGTACAGGCTTTAGTGATTTTGTTACTATATTATAATGTTATGTAACTTTAGGGAAAGACATAAAACTTGAGGACAATCAGGGCATATGTGTCTCTTTTTGGTTACTAAAATAGAAAGTGTGTGAATTGCGTTTTCCATTAAATGTTAAAGCATAACCTTCTCAAACAGAAGTTGCAAAGAAAAACTCAGGCTTCTAACCTAGATAATAGTGCCAATTTCTAGTAGTAGTGTTTTGGGTTTCTCTTCACACTACACAAACACAATTCTGTTTTGAGCAGTCAAACAGTAAACTCCTATATGAGTTTGCTCACTCAGGAATTGGGAAATACAAACTCCATACCCCATCTCTCTCAGTATCACAGTTCTCTGAAACAAATGACTGATAAACAGGAAACAGAGACACAGGAAGCACTGTGAAACTGAGGAGTGCAGCGGTGTAAACCAGACCAACAAACCGTGGTAAATACATACACGCTCATGCTAAAGCAAGTGAGACTATAGAGACGAGGGAGTTAGGGTGATTAATAAAACAATCTAAATTTCTAATGCATGAAAGAGTTTGAATTTGAGAACAAAAACAACAGCTAATGTAGCTCTAACCTGAAAACAACAGACTACAGTCTGAAGATTTTTCAAGACAAAAGATGATTTCAATGCTACTATGCCTTTGGGACTCCTGTGCTTTTTTGTGCGTGCGATTTGATGCAGTAGCTTTCACACTGCTGCCCTTTGCTTAAAACTGTTCTCACTCAGTTTGGGCCATGTGGTTAACATGTCATGGTGCCATGTTCGATTTCCTCATGCGTTTACCTCCATTTGTACACACTGAAGAGGAAGAAGTGGAAATAATGAAATATAGGAATCTAGGAGAAAAGGGGAAGCTTCAGTAACAGAGCCAGCCCAACCGAAAAAAAAAACAAGGCCAAGAATTATGGAGAAGTGACAGAAAGGGAAGCACAGACAGGGAATTGTGAAGCTGTGCAACTGAAACAGTGTTTTTGTGGAACACAAAAGGTATTTTTTTCATACACACTACATGGATCAGCAAATATGTCACATGATTCATACAGAGATCATACCTCAGTTCCTTTCTGCTCTATTCTGTACAACTGACTATGCCTTCATTTTAAATAAAATATTATATTTATCTAAAATATCATAAGAATTAATATGTAAAGACAGAGAGCAATATTCACTGCAACAAAAGGCCACAAACCACTCCAGGAGAGGCACCCAGACAGAATACCTCATTTTAAGAGGAAGTTGAGTAAGTGTCAACTCAAAGATGAAAATGTGTGAGCTCACTATACTGATAGCAAAAGTGTGTCTCTCCATAAGCCATGGCCTGCAAGATACTGCTGCTGATCAGTGCTTACATTCTGTCTGGTCTGATCCTGAGAGCAGGTTCCTCTGTAGCATTAATATACTAAAATTCCAGCAACTCTTCAGCTGCTTAAATAAACTGAAGTCACACAATAACACCACTGTTCAGATTGTTCTGCAGTGCAGAAAAAATCCTAAGTGAGAATAGGAATCCTTATTGATCTATAGCCATATGTGGATCCAAATCCTCTCATATACACTGTTACAGCTACTCACAGTCCCTCTGATTGTATCGTTCAATTTTTTTGTCCAGAGATATGTGACCTAAGCTTGGCAGAAGGAACTAGCTTTGCTGGTGTGCTGAAATCTCTCATGGATTTGGGGAAGTTGTGACTAAACTGGAGATGGGAACAGGAGCTTTTACTTTATATAATGTTTGTCACACATCCTAATTTACCCTTTTTGGGAAGCAAGTGTCAAAACCCACAGGCAAGAGCAAACAAAGAGCACTACACTAGTACAGAGAAGAAGAGGAGACATTGGAGCTCATTTCATCCTGCTTACATGACTGTCACTTTCTGTTACATTAACCTGAACTCTATTAAACAGCACAGAGCAGCTTTATAATCACCCTGAAGCTTGATATATTTACAAATAAAATACATATAAAATACATTCTATTAACGGTGGGACAGATGTGCCACCTAACTGCAATAGTCCTGCATGTGTAAAACTGGGTGTCAGCTATGTTCGTCTGAAGGTACTGCTTCTGTTGTCTCAAACTGAAAATAGCTTTGTACTTGTTGCTTTGGAGCCACACACTTAACCACGGCTTTGCTCAGTGTGAATATGTGCATGTGCGCTTGCACATATGCGACCTTTGATAAGGAGAAAAAAAGGCACTGCTTCTTTTGCATTTTTAGGAACTTCAAAACGTTTGACTGTAAAATGGCGACACAAGACGGGCCGACCAATAATTTGTACATACGAAACTTAAACTCAGTGCTGTAAAATTTTTCACAGAGAAATTTGTAGATGTTATTTATTAAGTAGCACAAAGTCAAAAGCAGCTTTCAGTCTTTAGATTATTGATTATAAGACTTTTAATTATCAAGACCTGAAATGAGCTATCTGACATTATGTGACCCTGTTCTTGAAGTCTGCATTTACACAGAGCTCTTGGGTTTTTGCATGGAGCCATTAGGAGAATAGCTAAGACTGACAGCGTGAGCCATCACAGTGTCTGCTCTTCTCCTTCCTGTCTCACTTACACACTCCTGATCGAATAGCACATTGCAAGCCAGTAGTAAATGATCAGCACAGATAGCTACTGCTCCATTACCAAGTTTCTGCATTAATCTGAGAAGCAGTGATGCACTGCAAAGATATAATAGTCACATCCTCTCACACACTGGCTGATTACATCTTCAAGGACAGTGCACATACACGCACACACACACACAGGCAAAATTTAAGATTATCTACAGCCTGTATCAAATAGCCTGTTTAAAACCCATTATCCTGCAAAATATGAATCTCTGAAGTAGAACATTTTATCTTGCAAACATGTAACTTGTCAGACAGCTGGAGATAAAGTTCAGCATTCCATAAGGTTTAAAAAAAATTAAATATCTTTAATGTTGAGATTTCTCACATAATACATTTCCTTCATGTCATTAAAATGATTTTTTTAAATTCAAATATCAGATAGAACTTTCTAATTATAAGCTTTTGTATAAAACATTCCTGAAGGTTAAATGAACAATATTTATTAAAGTTTACTCAGTGGTTTATTTGCTGTCCCTTTCTCCTAGCGAGGGTTGCAGTGTGTGATGAACGTTATGGTAAGGACTTTAAAAATCATGCTGACAGTGTGTCAATGAGAAGTGAAATGACTAATCAATAGCTGTCTGTGTGGTGCTGTCAGAGTGAATGACACGTAAACACCGCTGTCCACAATGCACTTTTGTTACAGCCTTTCTAATATTCTGTTCCTCTGCTACAAGCTTCAGTACTTTATAACCGCTATTTAATGCAGATGATTCTAGCTTAATTTCTGCTAAGCACAACACTAAGGGTACCACCAGAGCATATATACGTATTTACTGGTTTCACCTCCTACACCCACAGAAGCATTTTGCTTGTACAGTTGAAGAAGGACTTTTGTTTTTCTGGAAACTTTGTGCACTATGCTTAATTTACACTACATCGTTTTAATAATTTATGTCAATGGAAGGTCCTCAAAAGGATAGCAAGACAATCGCTGTGTGTGTATGTGTGTGTGTGTGAGAGTGAGTGAGTGTGTAGGTGTAGCCTGGCAGTTGAAGTGAAAGCATGGCAAAATGTGCAGGTGCAGTCCTGTGTTCTTGTGTGTATATGTGTGTGTACGTGTAGTGCCGCCTTTGCCTGTCTGGTGTTGCTCCTGAACATTTTATCTCCCCGTATAAGTGTTGAAACTGTGTTCTGGCAAGTTCTTCTTAGGAAACTCTTGCACATCCTATTTCAGTTTCCTCTGACATCTTACTTTTTTTCTCTCTCTTTTTAAATTACTACAGCTTCAAAGTGTTTGGGGCAAGCTAATCTGGAACTACTGGAGGGGAAAATTCCTAAACTAAAATACATCAAGATTTTAAACAGGCCATCTGCTAACCTCAGCTTAGCCAGGTCCATTCCTATCCACATCACAGACTTTGCTTCTACTTAACCTACTTCATACTCATGCGCTGTTATGGCACTCTTATACTAAGATAACTTGTCTTCCTGAGAAATCTCTATTTCACCCAACAGAGTATCTTTTTCCTTTCATGTAGTACACTGCTGTGAGACTACTGGTCTTCACCCAGAACATAAAAACTAGTGAAGCTAATTAACATCCAGCCAGGAGTTGAAGAGATAATGTTTTTAACAATCTTTTTCACTAATTTTACAAGTAACATGTAGCAATAAGAGAAGTTAATAATCTAGTCTATAATTTCTATTCTAAAATTGAAGCCGTGTAGAAATTCAACTGTGGTGTTTAATAAGTACATAGGGTGTGTGTGTGTGTGTGTGTGTGTGTGTGTGTGTGTTTAACAGATTCTTGTTTCCTGCCTTCTCCTTTCTGTTTCTGAATATGGAGAAAAAGGAACATAAACATTCTAATCATAATCATCGATGTGCAGAAAAGGGGGACTCAAACCAGGGGCTAAATAAACCGCGCATGAGAATATGATAATAGCAATGCTGCTACTGCTTTTTTTGAAAGGTCCAGGACATGTGTGAAAATTAAATATTTACATCAAGCCACACTTTAATGAAGAATTGGACTAATGTTCTTTGTATGTCAGAAAAAGGTAGCCACATGCAGCATTACATTTCAAAATTTGTCTTCTAATGAAGCTTTATTCTAAAACTCTCACAGCATATTTTCCTTTTCTTCAGCACTTTTAGTGTGCAAGCACGCATTTTTATCGAATACATTATTTGATTTTTCATCTGATGGCTCATTTCCAACTTCTTGGAATAAACTCTTTGAATTATCTTTAAACCTAGTACTTTTCTAAATTGGTTTTACCTTCTCCCATATCATATTTGAGGTACTTTATGGTCTACATCAGATACTGGTTATTGCAAGGTTCTACTGCTGGTGTAAAACTCTTAAGTAAAGGTGATTTAAGGGGCTTTTCACGTTGGTCTCACCCACCTGTTGGTTTGTCAGTGCGATTGTTGTGCTGGAGACCTGTGCTGGTGGACAGGTCCTCTGGGACAGGCATGGCCTCCTCTTGTTCTTCTGCCCCTTCATTAGTAGTGGGGCTGTCCCTCCCTAAATGTAAAACGCAAAATAACTCTTCATGCTCACAGTACATTCACACACTCACACACACACACGTATGTGCGTGTGTATGTGTGTGTGTGTGTGTATATATATATATATATATATATATATATATATATATATATATGTATATATACACACACACACACACACACACACACACACACACACACATATATATATATATATATATATATATATATATATATATATATATATATATATATATATATATACATATAACTTATTTATAAAACTGATTAAGGTTATCATTTCTAGTTCCAGTATGTTTAGCCAGTATGTTTGCCCTGTAGTTAAGACCTATAGATTTATGTGTGCGCTACTTGTTTTTTTTTGTTTCTTTCCCTGTTTTCCTAGGAAAGTGCTTGCTGCAACATTTGTCTTTTACACACAAGATTTAAACAGCCTTCTGGATGTGAATGAGCTGTTTTGAGAAGCTGTGCAGCAGGATCTGGGTTTGCTGAGGCCTACCACATACTGGTATTGCTCTGAGTGCATGAAATGATGCTATACCTGCTATTTGGGACATTTCCTGTGCCTCTTCGGTCTCCATCCTGTGCAGGTACTCTAACAGGAGCAGGGGAAAGAGAGGGAGCGAGACAGACAGAAAAAGACAAGCAGAGAGACAGAGTCAGAAAAAAGGGTTTTAGTTTCATCAACACCTACTGTAGCAAATGTAACACTCTAAGAGGGGGCGGTTAGTGATTAAAGGGGGAATGCCCTTTCTTTGTGTGTCTCCATCACCCCCTACAATAACACTCCTATTCCAGTATCAGACACCACTGTCCTGCACATTACATTACAAAAGAACTACAGACATTTTCATTACCCTGGCTGACAGCCTGCGTAGACTGAGCAACTGGATGGTGGGCTTCAGGGGTGGGGTGTAGGGAACTCAAGAGCAGCCTTTCAGACCACATTTGTTATTTATTGTTAATTTCCCAGCACATAATCATCCAAAAATGCAAACTGACTGCCGCAAAATTAAGCAGAAAATTAGATGGCCCTGGGTCACGGGGGATGCGGGTGTTTGGCATAGCCAGCTGATTGGCGCTCGTGTTCACTCTAATTTACTGAGCATGCATGGGTAAGCCCGGCAGCCCGTCTCTCTTTCTCTCTCTCACTCATACACGCTCACACAGGCAAGCCGTAGACATAAACAAAAGGTGAAGTGGACGCAGAAATGGAGTGAGAAAGAGAGAGAGGTGACAGAGATAGTAAAGAGGAAGAAAGACAGGGGGAGTAAATGAAAGAGAGAGAGAGCAAGAAAGAGAGGAAGTATGATAGGGGGGGGTGAGAGAAGGAAAAAAGTGAAAATGTCAAACTAAAAACATGAGTAAGAGAAATTAGGTGCAAGAGGCACTACAAAAGGAAAAGAAAGGAGTGCTTGAGAATGCAGTAGGCCGAAAGAGCAGTGCTTCCTCAGGCCAGGCCTGCATATCGAAGGAGTCACCAGTGCGCGTGGCCCCATTAATAATGCAGGGTCCCTTCAGGCCTGCAGCAGATGGGCGCAACAGCCTCGGCCTCCTCGCTGCCACTTCAAGACGCTCCCGCTGGAGGTCCGCACCCGGCCCCTGTAGCCACGCAGAGAGAAGTGAAGCTCCTGAAAATAGCCAAGCAAGCTGAAGCGCGCCCCTGGGAGAAGGGGAACCTAGGCCTTCCTGTTTTCACTGACAGATGGCTCCACACATTTGGAACAAATAGCGGGAAGCAAGTTTGTGATCCGTATGTCGCAATGCCTCAGCCTTTCTGTGGATGACGCCACAGCAGCACACAGACCCTAATTAGACCTAGGTGTATTTGTAGGGAAAGAGGTACGCTTGTGTACTGGGAGTGAAAGTTAAAGGTTAGACTAGGTCAGTATGTTTATGTGCTGATCTGCAAGACTCGACACTGCGACTTCTTGGCAGAACAATATTTTTGACTGCGCACATGTGTGTGAATGTGTGCGGGTGTGTTTAAGTGTATTTAGTCAGTATTCCCATTGTGCCCCCTCTTCTGAGTAGCTGGTGTAAAGGGAAATAGTGATGCTCTGGATAAAGGAGGGGGTGGAAGCATTAATATTTCTCATGACAGCACATTCTTCATTACTGGTGTAGGTCTGGAAATTGCGTGTCAATAAGTCTACATTTATGTGTGTACAAAACATGTTAACATTTTTCATTTTTCTATTTCAAAATAGTGTACGTACTAAATCACAATTTTTTTCTCATTCATTTAATGAGACAATATTTTAAAAATGTAAATTCCAGAATAAACTCAGTGATAAACTACAAGCGACACCTGAAATTTAAAAATTCCATGTGAGCAGCCTAACACACATAATTAAATATGTGTTAGCCAGTAAATGTGAGCTGAGTTTCCTAAAAGTTTTAAAGGTTTTCAAATTACAGAGCAAATCTCTGTCTACCAATGATAGTGTTACCATGCTTCTGGGAAACCTGCCCAAATAATTTAGATCTGACTACACACACTTTTGAACTGTAGGTGTTAAAGTATTGATATTTGATAAAAGGTTACAGATCACTCATGATTCATGTACTTCAGTTCATAAATTACCAGAAATAGAGCAACTGTCTATAAACAACTGTATTTTTATTCCTAGTACATTTTATATAATAGAGTGGCAGAAATTCCAGAATTTTAATGTCAGTCATAATGTATTGTAATGTGTTGTGATAGACAACAAGTTGCTCTGAAGACATCGTAAACCCACCTGTATCTAAGCAGACAGTTAATAAAAAAGTTAAAGTACTGGAATATAACCCTTTTATATTACTGCCTAAGCATTAAGGCAATTGTTATGCTGTTTTTATGCTGTTGTCCTGAGTGTGTATAGGTAAGATCGCCACTACAGCACAATCGACAGGTAACTTTGCTAAGAGTCAGAAGATGTAGTGCATTTAACATGTTGACAGTAAGAGGAATTTAGGCACCGTTTACAGATGTGAATATACAGAGACAGAGAGAGTGTGTGTGTTTGGAAGGAAGAGCAAAGCAGTGCAAGAAACAAGCTCAAGCAGAGCAGGGTGGAGACTGTGAGGTGCAAAACCGTTAAACAGACAAAATGACATGGCTCAGGTCAGAGGAATTCAGAGGTGAGAACAACTTTTCTACACGACTACTTGGAGCTGGTTAATTCGACTCAGGATTAAAATATAACAAAATAATTTGGAACTGAGGAATCCTTATAGCAATAAAGTTTACGTAAGGGTGGAATTATGGAATTTTTGCTTGGGGTGAAACTAAAAGGATATTACACTTACTGTACTGAAAAAAAGTCTGGTAAATTCCATGTTTTCTAAAAACATCTGCTGAATAATATATCAGGGATATTCCTGAAACTCCCGGCCTAATGTGTGACATCACAAAATTAGCTGCTATCTCATTGTACTTTTTTATGCTACATTTATGCAGGTGATCCAGATCCAGATGAGGTGTGTATATGGAACTATTTCAATTTTAATTCTATCAAAAAAGTAGCCATGTATTTTATATGAAAGTAAAAATGTCAGGGTATTATCATTTAATAGTATTTAGTGATATCTGTATAGTCCCCTTTAATGACAAACAAATGTGTTTTCTTTTTTAATTATAATTCCAGTTTTTCAGTTTCTGATAATAAATATTGCCATTGCCATTACCATTCAGAAATGTAAGCACCAAACCGAGTAAATGTAAATGTAGTTTTGTTGATGTTTTTAATTTTCAAAGCGTGTATCTAACTGCTGATGCATGTCCACCCCTTACAGAAATTACATGCACTTCTAAAAAATAAAAAAAGAGCTACAAGCTTCACAGAGTTGATGGGAATGGGTGGGTTTCTGAGCTAAAATATTACTAACCATTTCTAATTAGCCGGGGCAAACTTAGTAACTCAGGAAGGGCTGGAATAACTTCTTCTCTGACTGACTGGTCTTGCATCAGTGGGGATTTCAGCACTGTGCTGGACTAGCTGATCTCTGTCACTGTGAGATGATGATGATGATCTGCAGCTCACAGCTTTCACTCAAATAAAACTCCAGCATAAGCTCATTTACATCTGCTCCACTTCACTACACTGGCCTTCACAACTTCATCTCTCTCCCTCTCTCTCCCTCTCTCTCTCTCTCTAGTTTAATTACACTTTTTTTATTTTTCATTTTTAGATTTGTGACATTTTATATAAAAATATATTACCCATGCTAGCTTATATAAAGTTCCTGTAAGGTTGAGTTGTTTTTCAGTGCTTTAATGGGGAAATTCATGATGCAAATATGAAATATAACAATCCACAGAGTGATGCATTGTTTTCTAATTTGAAAATTGAAGCAAAAGGGACAGGTTTTGTTTTAATATCAAACCGAAAAAAATATGAGTCGTGTATTTTTAATTTGGAATACACACCTATTTTAAATATTGAATTAATCCAAACCAATGAACGCAAAAGATATGCAGAAATATTACTCCCGATTACCGTGTGCGCATTTCTGCGTTTTTCGTTTCTTGGGACTGTATCAACACGGCCAGTAAGTGAGTCAGACAGAGAATGTAAGTTCTCACAGCAAGGATAACGACACAAAATGAGGCTTCGTGTTGGCTGTCCCACGAGGGAAAACATGCAAATCATTCATACTTTGCCTATTGTTTTTCACCAGCTTTACATAATCTAGCCGAGCACATTAATTCTCTCAGGCTATATTTTGTGGATAAATTTGCTGCTTGCTAGGAATAAGGTTATTCCAGGATAACAATTAGGATCATAATTAGTATTATTAAAAATATTCCAGGATGTGCAAATATACTATATGTAAAATTACATTTATATATTAATAAGTGATTAGAAGTAGGATATTTAACGAAATGCAATTAAAAAAGAGAGAGTGTGTGAGAGAGAGAAAGAGAGAGAGGAGGAAAAGTCTGTTCATGAAGGGCGTAAAGAGCGGAAAGAGCAACAGGTGCCTCTCAGAATGAGGCGCTTCCGAAAGTAAAGGACAGCATTTCTCTCAGCAAAGATTATTTCTAAAATTAAGGTGTATAACCAAAATCTATGCTACACACTCTGTGTGTAATGACTGTTATGTATACGAGCAAAATAAATATGTTTTGAATCCAATCAATCGCTTGGATCTAGGGACACGATTCCTCTCTGGAAAACCAGAGGAAAATGTCGCATAAATATATCCAAAAATTCATATCCAAAAGTAATCCGAATCTGTCTAGTGCTTATTATTTTGTAAGAGAGGTAAGGTAAGTGTAAAGTGATGGAGAACACTGAAACTTTTTACCACTCCACGCTGTAAGCGTCTGGGAGAAGTGAAGCGCACCTGCTGCCTGCTTTAGGACTGAAGTTTTCCACTATGCCCGCTCTTTCTCACTCTCCTAGCAGAACTTTATTTCGACTTTGACCCCAAACTGGCGCACCTGAGTGTGTGTGAGTGTGTGTGGGTGTGTGAAAGCGCGGTGGAGTTGATGTCCATACCTGTTAGTCCTCGGCTCGGGTGCAGTATGAAGCTGTTCCAGGCGCGCACCGCTCCATGTGGCGCAGTCCGAGGCGGCGCGGCGGCGCTGGGGATGCGCGGTCCCTCCCCTCCTCCCCACTGCACTTCCTCCTTCCAGCCCAGCATGCCTCACGCGTCTGCAATCAGCCGAAACCTCCCGCAAGCTTTTATTTTCCACAGGCCGAGCGGCTCCCGCAAGCCCTTGGCACCTCGCTTTGCGTCGTGCCAGTCAAAGAGGACGGCCAGTAGAGTAGCGCTGGCAGCCATGCATGAGATGGGATGAGCAGAGTGGACCCTTCATGGGTTATTCATTTAGTTTCTCTCAAGAGAGAGACTGCACTCAGGGTCTCTTCTTGTTACTGGATTTTACTAACAATACTGTGGGTAATAAGGAGAGGAGAATACACACACACACATTATATATATATATATATATATATATATATATATATATATATATATATATATATGTGTGTGTGTGTGTGTGTGTGTGTGTAGGTATGTATGTATATAGATCGATAGATAGATAGATATAGATGTAGATATGTGTGTGTGTGTATTACGTAATTTCCCAGAAGGTTTTTGGAGCATAGCATCTTATGACTGAACTGTCAGTTAACCCAATATTAATCTCAAGCCTCTCTTCATAGTCTTCACTGGACATCTCCATAAGCAGGTATATATATATATATCCTATATTTTCCTGTATGTTAATCATAATGTGTTAATAAGCCATGTTTGTTTCTCAGCCTATTTTTCACACTCACTTCATTGCGATGACTTCATATGAGCGGGGTTCTGGTTTCGTCTGTTAGTCTTTGTTCAGTAGAGGTGTGTCATCTGCAGGGGCTTCACTGGCAACAACTTGTGCAAAGCTCCTACAATACCGACTTGGTAAATTCCCATACAGTTCATTTTTAATGTATTATTAGGAATTTAAAATCATTTTCCTTAATACTCTGTATTGTAATGCTCACCCTGCAGCTAAAAAGGAGGTCACGTGGCAATTTAGTCTCTATTACTCTATGGACTGCATCTAACCACATGACCTGTTTCACCCACTCCTTTTATAAATGCCTACACACTACAGAGATGACACTTTGGTTTAACCATTGCTTGGTTTAGTGACCTCAATTGAATAGTATCTTAGTTTTCAAAATTATTGGACTATTGTTTTAACTGAATTAATTTTATATTAAATCTAAAGAACCTCACATTAAGCAAAACACGATTAAATCATTAAACTAATTTAATGAATGATTAAATTAAAGCGATTAAATAAAATGATTAAATTAAAAACGCTTTATGAAGTTTTATACATTCGCTTTACTGATTTATTTTGCAATTTTAGTTTGCAGTCATATTAAACACATTGATTCTGTTCCGTGATCTCATAGTCAACATCCTCGGCCACTTTTTATTACTAATATAAAACTAATCATTTGACTCAAAATGGATGCACTGATGATACTGCTACCAATTATTCCAAGACATATCATTTTTTCATTAATATTTATAGAAGCTGTCAATAAATAATGAGAATGGGAGCAAGTTTGGTTAAAATAAATAGACTCATTTCATTCCCATGTTTTGTCATTATATTGTAAATGATGTTTCCAGTACACTGCTTCATGGCTACATTGGAAGGCAATAAGCCAGTTGGAGAATTCTAACTTTTTCTCCCAGTGATCCTAATGTTTGACCCTCCCAGGTTGCTGTTTGAGCTGCTGAGTCATGTGTAGTAGGACGCACCTCTTATCTCCAGTCAGCCAGGAGGACTTTCACAGGCAGTTGGTCTGTGTTAGTGAGGAAACATGGATGATATTGGCCTGCTGCTGCAGGATTACCTGCTCTGGTATGCTGGGTAGGTTCACTGGATGATTACTGAATATGTTAAGAAGTCTTAAGGGCACTGTCAATGCCAGTGGAGATCATGGTTTCATCTTGGTGTGTAACTCTACAGTATGGAGGTGTGGTGTAGGTCCACTCCATAGGCCAGAGGCCAGGCAGAGGGAATTCAAACAGGGGGCATGACTCAGCAAACTGTACCCCATCTCCAATCAACACTGCCAGAACTGAACAAGGGCTTCTAAACCAGAGAGATACCAACAAATCCCACTGACTCAGCATAAATGACTGTGTCTGAAAGGTCAGGAGCATGGGAGGATATAAGGACATGTCATAACTTCACATACAAACAACATTTATTCTACATGTACACTTAATAGAACAACAGATACACAAGAGTGACTAGTCTATTCACTCCTTTTTTATGTGCGGGAAAAAGTCTGACCCAAAAGATATCATTTCTATGTTATAATGAAACAAATCAGTCAAAAACTCCAGACTAGAATCTATCATCCCAAAAATGACTCAAAATCTCTTTGAATATTTAAGAAGCCACACCAAGCAATTTCCTTGCCAATAGTCCAATAAATGTTGTTCAAAGTGTTCAAACAAATAATGGATTGGATGGTATTATTATAATTATTATTAGTAGTAGTAGTAATAGTAGTAGTATAACTAAACCCTAGTTCACTGTAGCAAAAACAATATAGTTGGCCTTTTACAAAGTCACTATATGCTATTGTGTAAAACTGGGTTTATAAAATGTATTTGCTTCTGAAAATGTATGAATTACAGTATACAAACTGTATTGAAACACGCACATATAAGTTAACCATAACACCTCACCAGATTCACCACATTCACTGCAGTTAAAACTCGTTAGCTCAATTAAATGAGTACCAATTACGGATAGACTGATAGAAGTGAGCAGTCCATTGTTATTTCATGGATCTTTAAACAGCCCATATTTTAGACACTTAAACAACTTGTAATCCATAATTGATTTAGATGCATAAGTTTGAAGTGTTCAAGATTGGTAATCACGTTAATAGTCAAATTTATTTAAAATCTCAATCTGGAGCTTCACATTCTTTGGGAGCACATTATGCAGCAAGATGTCAGAGTAAATTAAATTTCCTTGTGCACACTAAAGTGTCAATTTCCTTATGGTAATCATCTGCTGGAATGGATGTGTCAGTAGAAGGAGTCAGGCATGCCTGACATTTACCCTCTTTATGGAGAAATGACAGGAAAAAAAAATCAAGGGGAGGCAGAGAAATTAATCTTTCGCACGAGTGAGTATGGAAAAGTGCCTAAAAGACTGTTGAAGAATCAGCCGTTATGTTTGTGACCCCAACATGAAAATTAAGCCAGTGATAGCAAGTAAACCAAGAAGGATGAGAGGGCGCATAGGCTGAGGATACCGGAGGAAGAGAACTACACATACACAGCTATTGGGGAGGTAAATTTTTTTTTTATGTGAATGATGCTGCACAATAATATCATGGCCCAAGAAACAAAATCAGGTGTGCTAGGTCACCGAGTAAGACACTGACAAGCTTCAGTTGAATTAGTATTTCTAAGAGTACTAATACCATGCTGCAAATTATCTTTTATTGTACAATACTGTTGTATCAGAGCATAATCATTATATGGTTCCTTCTAACTGTTTGGCTGCTTTTGTGGTTTTTTGTTGTTGGTTTTTTTAACAAAATGAGTTGGAATTATGAATATATGTACAGATAGCATCCCAATCTAGCACACTTTAGCATAGTCTTAAGATCAGACAAAGCATGAATGAATGAAGAATAAATTAATATGTTACGGGACACCGAACATAAGCATGAAGTTAATAAAAGAGTTTGAATATATAAGAAAATAAAACACATTTCAAAAAGAGATTTCAAATCAATTTAAAACCTTTTCTCTATTGATACTGCAGACAAACAAACAAGTCTCAAGTTAAAAAAACAACTGAATATCACATATGATGTTTTTTGTTCTTACTAGTCTGTCAATGGCTAGCCATCTAATTTTCAGGCTATATGAATTATTCAGGGGGAAAAAAAAATCAAATATACTCCGCAAAAGTAGTCAATCAGCACTGGAGAGACATAAGCAACAGAAAACTGACTTCTAAGACCACCAAATATCATGAAAACTACTAATGTTTAACAATATATTTTTCATTTTATAGATAACAGGATATGAATTGGCATGGAGATCATAAGCTAACAAGGGGAAATCACATGAATGTCAATGCTGGCTACAGTTTTAAAAATTTGCTTCCATTTAATGAGAAATGAAATGTGATTTTTGTATTGTTTATCCAGTAAGCTTTGCAGCCAAGGGAATTAACCTACTGCAAAGGTTCCCAACTCTGGAATACCCCCTGTCCTACACATTTTAGTGTTTTCCTGCTCTAACACACCCATTTCAACTCAGGAAGGGCTGTTAATTAGCTGATTAATTGAATCAGGTATATTTGGTAAACACTAAAATGTGTAGGGCAGGGGTTTTTCCAGCACCAGGGCTGGGAACCTGACCTACTGTATGAAGTAGTACACTTTCATTTTATATATATTTAGTTTGGGTGATCTTAACTTTTTAAACACTCTTTGACTAAGAAAAACTCTACTTTAAAGGATCTACCAGAGGGAAAACAAACAAACAAAAAACTTTTAAATGTACAATATCTTTCCAGTAAAGGAGGTGCCAGACAGATACCATAATCTTTAAAACACATTTAATACCATATCACAGCACTGTTAGATTCTCTATTCTGATTAGAACTTGTGGATTAATTAATTTAATTTTACAGTACTTTAGCTGCAAGGCAAATATTGATATGCTCATTCTAACATGTTATAGTACAATGTGCCATTCTTTAATAAGAAAAATGATAGCACTGGCAAATTGCTATGGCATAAGAAGACTAAAGCACTTCGGGACACGCTATTTTTGGAAAATAATCAACGCTGGTATGGTAACACATCACACCACCCCGTCGTTGATTAGTTTCCTATAACAGCACACCCCACTGTGTTTTATTATTTATTATTATTTGTTTTGAATACAGTATTTTTCTACAGTAAAATACTATGTGTCACTGTAGTGGTAGGTAGATTAGCTGTATTTCTGATTAAAAGGTTTAACACCTTGTTTAAAAAGTAACTCTAAAAGTGAAAGCATCATATAAGAAAAAAAAAGATTAGCATAAAATAAGCACAACAGTCAGACTTAACCTTGTCTCACTTTATTTTTCTAACTTCCCTTTATTAGAAACTTGTATGATGTTAGTTAATACACAAAACGTCCAACCTATTACAATATATATATCAACGCAGTGGTGCAGGGTTTGGCATGCAGTGACTGTTGTGTCTTCTCATTTTAATTGTATCAGAGCTCGTAATGCCTGGAGAGCAAGAGCTCGGAAAAACATCTTGTATCTTGCAAAAGGAGATGCAGAGGTGAGGCCCCTCCAAACCAAACCCAGGCCAGTAAAACGTCCATGGCCCCAGCATGGACGTTAGTGGTTATCTTCTAACCACATCTCCATCTCTGGAAATGGTGTGGACAGGGCTGTTACCTCCACGGCTCTGGTCTCTAACTAACAGACAGAAACAGCAAGCTAAGCAAGCTGCTGGAGTGTGCAGGCATCAATAATAGCACCTAACACACACTAAAATTAGCAAGGGGGCCTCTTTTTAACACATCATTCCTACACATGCTTTAGTAGCTTATACAGATGGACAATAATTGAATGAATTCATTTATTACTCAATAATAGTTTTTATTGTGTTCTGTTATACTGTAAACTGTATGGCCTACTCCATATCAATTAATAATCTTATTTAAATCGATAAAAATTTATTTAGTCGATAAATTATCCTCCATATCAAAAAATTATTTCATTGACTAGAGCCCATTTAACTTAAAAAAAAAGTTAAAATTTGGTGAAGGGAAATCATCCTTTACATTAAGGTATGTTTGGGTATGCTAACTGAGTGAAATCCTGAGGGGTTTGTAGCACAGAAATGAAGGTTACAGGGGGGGAAACAGGAAACCAGCACGTTCCTACTTCCTGTCAACAGGTGAAGCTACATTGTCTTTTCTCTTTTATTCTCCAACCACAGTTCTTGGGGTGTAGAGTATTTCAGAAAGTCTTTTTAAGAAACAGCAGATATTTCTTCATAGTTTACCTACTGCTGTATAAATACCTGAGACATAATGAAACAGCAGCAAAGTTTAGCGGCATTGTTGCAACATTTTGTTATTGCAGTTGATTGAGTAAATTCTCTGAGGAAGCCACAATATGTAAAAAGGACTTGAGAAAACGATATGCAGGCATCACACTTTGATGCACACACCACACACATACGAAAGTGCAACACAATGAAATATTCCTCCATATTCACAGAACATCTCATCTGAATCAAAGGAAATTATGCTAATGAAGCATCTCATTATTCTAAACTTACAGAGAGCCAGTCTGTGCAATCACATCATTAAAGATCTATTCACAGATACAGACTAGACTTCTTGAAAAGAAACATTTTTTATTTCTCCATTTGGTGGCTATTCCATTTTTGTGCATTGAGACTATGAACAAATGGGAGGTGAGGGAGCTTTAGGTTGAAGGAAATGATTGCCTGGTGGGACAGTGATGACCAGAGGGGACAGAGGGCCTTGCCTATCATAGGATGATGGTGTTGAACTGCTCCTACAAAATACACAGATCACCCACATTTAAAACAGCAGAATAATGGAGCTGAATGTTAACACATTATACCTTATAGTCTCAGGAAATAACAATCTAATCTAATCAGTTGTACAGCCAGTGACATGAAGCCATTTACCTTCTCCAAATGTTATATGGTTTTTAGAGTCAAAACAGAAGATTAGTTGCATTTTTTGCAAGTCATTTACAAGGCCTAGATGAACCAAAACAAAAATGCTTGTTATAAGCAGAGTTAAGAGGAAGCTCTTAAGGTGCTAACTGGTCCTCTTTTTCTGCTATAAGGGAAAGCTGGGAGGGCTGCTTTATCAGCAGAGGAAACAGATTTCAGAGGGCGAGTCGCTCCAGGAAAATGGATCTGGGTCGACCGAAAACCACGATTACCACCAGCAGCTAGAACAGCTCAGCTCTGGATATGGCCATCTGTGGAAGGCTTCTCCAAAAGCGGGTAAACCAGCTCTTCTGAGACCCAGTTAGGAAACACGTTTTCAAAAAAAACAAAAAAAAAACAGTCCCTGGGTGAGGAGTTTGGTTTTCCTCTAGTGCCTCTCTTACACATTGCCTCCTCCTTCTTCCTCTCTACTCAAGCTGCACATGGCTCAATCCTACTCATTCTGAAAGCTGAGGACGTTTTACCGTTGATGCTGACACTGAAAGGGAGGGAGATTGTTGACCTGACATACCCCAAGTGTGGGCCACACTTCAACATCAATGCTCATAGTGGTACTTTTTACAGTTCCTCATTTTAATGATTTACAAGTTCCTTTTCCATCTGCCCATCTCCTTATTCCACACATTTCAGTATGCTTTGTGGAGTGATGACTTTGTCAACCCTTGTGCTTAAATCATCTTTTGGTGACTTAAATCTACTGTGTGTGACATCTCAGACCTCTCTGATAACGAAGGTAGTCCAAGAGTTGAAGAGCTGTAAATTTAAGCCACAGAATTGTGTTTCAAACAATAAGGAACACAAGGGAGTGTTATACAAAGACCAGCAGCTGTAGACGTCACAGTGGGGTGAAACTGACTACCCAGGGCCTCTAGACCAGGGGTTCTCAAACTTTTTTCAGCCAGGGATCCTTTTAACTGTGAAAATATTTTACAGACCCCCTCAGTACCAATTTATTTTTAAACATAATACAACTATTCAAATATTAGGCTCATTATTAAAATGTGTACAATGATATTTTGGCTATTTGCTGGAACTATAGAGCTTTCATTGTTTTTGAGTTACTAAGGTTTAGATTAAATCCATTCACTGTGTGTGATCAGTCAAACAGGCTAATAAGTATATTGTGGGTTGTGATTTCCACCACTGAAAGAAAATCTAAAAAATCGTGGACCCCCCACGGACGGCACTTTGAGAACCACAGATCTGGATGAAAAAGACCCTGAAGGGAACAGGAATAAACAGGTTGAAAATAGGAGCGGGCCCTGCAGAGCCCTATATTTGCACAGGGCACAGAAATTCCTAAAAGACCCATGCATCCAGCTATGTTTGAAACCTAGATAAGAGAGAGGAAACAGAGAAAAAGAAAGAGGTAGAGAGGAAATGGCAAATAGATAACTGCAAAATTATCCACTATTTAGTATTTATTTGATTAAAACTATTATTATCAAATAAAGATCTCCTGCATTATTTTGCATTACAGAGAAACAGCTTTTTAATAATAACTGTGTGTCTCATCTGAGACAGGTGCAACATAACTTCAGAAGCACTTATTGTGTCAGGTCTCTCAGGAAAACAGTACGAATGTACTGCATTGCTGCCATCTGCTGAGCTAACACAGTGTACACGTGCTGGGATGCGGGCAATGAAAACTCACACAACAGACTCCAGGTTTCCTCAGCAAAATAAAATGAAATTTATCTAACTTGTTTGTTTGGCATGTTTGATACAGATAAAACAGGTAATGAATAGATATTTATGCTCCTTATAAACCAAGTGAAATTAGTACTGTATACACCATATATTGTATATAGTAATTTGATTCAAATATTTACAAATAATAAACTAGGAATTATGCTGTTTAGCATTTTTTTATGTAATTAAAAATGTAATGTAAAAATGTAAAATGTAAAAATGTAATTTTAGTGATTGCATTCAGAGCTCACCATCCATTTAAAATATAGTAATTCTGCTTCTTCCAACAATATATATGGTTAAGACTCATGTAATTATTTCCATTTCAAACACCTTCTAAATGACTTTATACACCCAAAGAGAGGCTTCCTATTTGAAATATATAGATTAGGCCTGGTATCCTGCTCTCCTGGTATCATGTTGCATATTTCAGGGAGAAACAGTGTGTAGATTACAATATTTTTAGCCTAAAATCTGTAAAATTATAGTTAAAAAGATCCAAAAACTGATGTTTTTTGTCAAAATGTAGACACTTTTTATGAATTGTATGTTACAGTGTATAGCTTTAGATTCCAGTAGAGTTTTCCAGATTATATTTGTAGCATGATAGCATTTCTATGCTTTTAGACAGTACTCTTATGTGCAATATGATATTTTCCAGATATAACATTTTCTATTTTCACTAAAAGTGAATCTGTGTCATTTCAAGAGGTAAAAGTATTTTTTTTTTGCAAAAAAATAATTTTATGTTCAATGTGTGCTATACTATGTATGTGCCTTACCCTGTAGTCTGATGAGTGAGCATTGAAGGCGGCTGGCCGGTGGCTACGGTGTGTGGTCTGTAGAGCTTCCCCAGTATAACCAGGAATAGTGGGATGGCTTTAAAGAAAGACACATCACATATGACACATGCAGAAACTCAACCAACTGAAATTGCAGCATTCACATCAGTTAAAACAGCATTGTATTTATACATTATGTTATATTCCATCACATCATGTACTGTACAAATATCCACTGCTCACATACTTGACTGTGGGAGTGTCGGGAGGTAAGACGGTACACAGCACTGTCAGTGAGATGAAGTCTTTCTCTGGGATGTCAATATCTCAGATCCAATCACACCACGGTGCAGAACAGTAACACATAATAGCAACCCTTAGTTCATATGTATATATGCATTTTCCTAATTTTTCTGTCAAGTTATATGGGCAAACCTTCTGCAACCACTTACTTATATAAAGGAATTTGTCCTGTTTTTCGACATGGGCTGGTGTTGTTTAAAAATGAATAGAATTTCTTTTTTTTTTTTCATTTAAAAAGAAAAAAAGAAACTTGTGATTGCATGTTTGTCTTTGTTTAAAAGTTCAGTGTTACAGCACAAAGGAATAATAGCTTACAGCACTAAGGAATAATAGCTTGCTCATGGAAATGTGTACGTTTTAAATTAGATTTTAAGGCAACATGAACCTTCGAGAGGACTACAGAAGAAATGTGTATTGAACTCTTTCAGTTCTCTCAAATACAGACTGCTGGCAGGAAGTGAATAAGTGAGAGAATTTGTAAGTTCAGTTATGAAAGGGTTCAGTAAAAAATTCTGTTATAACATATTTTACAGCAGTTACTGATAGAAAATTAAAGGTCACTTGTTCAACACATGCTCGTTACACAAGATGAATAACAACAATTACTAAGAAAATTAAAATATTACACAAATCACTTACAAACTGAAGGCTTTCTTCACATCATATAAGGCATGAATCTGATGCCTATTCCAATGAGGTCCAATAGTCTTGAAGAGAAACAAGGAAATAAACTGAGCAGGAGAAAAGCCTACAGATGTACATGATATTGGACACACATGGAGCCACAGATGGGCTTACTGAATGGAAAATTAACCCGCCATAGTTCAGGCCTGCTATGGTCTCTTCAAAGCGAAGCACTGGCTTACAGTGTCTGCCATTTTCTCCAGAGTACTCAGTGTTGGTTTGAGATGAGGGTATAACTTAGAGTCCCAGTTTATATCTTCATAACCTGTATAACAGAGCATCACTGATATTACACATAGATAAAATGTGCCTTATAAAGTTATTAAAGCTGTCTAATTGCACACAGCTGAATGTCTGTCTGCTCTGGTATTTAAGTATACACAACAAATTTATCTCTTTTACCACTTATTAAATAATGAAAGGACTGCAGAGACGTGTGCATGAAATGGCAGGTGGAAAAGAAAATGCTTGCTCTGATAGGAAACATCAGAGATCCTTAATCTTTGAGCTTCTGATGTGTAGATGTACCGCAAATCCTTGTCCATCGATTTAGGGGGAAGAAAGGTACATGCATCCTAGATGCTTAAAAAAAAGATGAAGGGGCACAGTATTATGCCCAATATGGGAACTATGAATACACTGGATAATGCAATAGATAAATATCAGCTGTATAAATAGGTATGATTCCTATCTACTTAAAGTAGTCACACAATAGTTTAACCTAACATTACTGCAGTAAGAGCTGCTTGCATAAATAAATAGGGACTACTAAACGAACAGCACTCTCTCCAACCTCCCAACACACCTGAGCCAGGAATCTAATGTGTACTTGATAGCTTGTTGCAGGTCTTTCATGAGGGAGAGAACAAAAATAAGGACTGTCATTGAAGACACTAATCTAATCTAAAGATAATGGGGGAGCATTTCAGCATCCTTCCTGAAAATTCATCCTGCATCAGAAGAGTATCATGTAATTACCATTCCCCCCTCCAACAACCCCACCACCACCCCCAACCCCTACCCTCTTCAGATCTTCACATCCCAGAGGACTGGTGGAAACTGGAACAGCTCTCTCCCTGATGCTGTGGTCTTACAAAATAAAAATTAATGAGTCTGACAATTATATACTTATCTATAATTGCTAAATCTATTAAGGAAGGTAACTATTAAGGAATAAAACACTTTGGGAAATACTGTTATAGGAAATACTCGTTTCTTCACCAGTATCTCCTTTTTCCCTCACATAATTAAGTTAAAAAAAAAAAAAAAAAAAAGCCAGAAGGTGCAAAATTCCTCTGTCCAGAAGACTCTCCATTACAAAGTGCTGCCACTGGAGACTCCTTCCATATATTGTAAGACATGAAATAAACATCTGAAAACTTACAGAAATTTTCATCCTACAAATGATTATTCGTTTACCTTTGTTAAATAACAACACATTCCTTTAAGTGGTTTATTATTAAGCCTAGATTATGTAGATCATCCATCATACAAGTCTGTGTTTATGAGACCGTATGGTATTAGAGTGAGTATATTAATATAAACCTGTGATTAGCCTTACAGCAGGGACTACTGGGGAACTCAACAGCTCTGTGGTATAAGTGTGGTAAGTAGTGAACCTATTGTACATTCCTTTCAAGCTTAACTTTGACTCTGGAGTTCCAGTGTGTCTCATACGTCCCGGCTGCAGGTCTGAGTGAGGGAGTGTGAGGTCGATGTGTCACTGCCCTCTGATCAGATGGAGCAGTACACAGTGTGTGGGTGTGTGTCTGTGTGGGATTGTGTCTGTGTCACTGAGTGGGGCACATGACACCACCCCACAGCGGGGCCAGAGGAGCACCGGGGCTCAGGGCAGAGGCCTGAGGCTGGAGCTTAATAAAAACATAGCTGACTCTTTCCATCAAGCTCTCAATGTCGTAGTGTCCCCTTTTATACAGTGCATTCATATATCTGCTTGTCGCTCATAGCTAGGCCTACATGCCTCCAAACGGAGTAAGCCGAGCAATGATATGACTGGCTGTGATTACACCGCTATCAAGTGTGTAGACTACTGTGAGTGGGTAAGCAGGAATACCTGTCGCTGCATCATGTCGGTGTACCCTACTTATTCATGTTGCGTATTTGACTGCAGGCCTGCTACTAACGCTAGCTAAATTTCTTCAAAAGTTGATGGCAGACCTTTTGAGCACAATAAAACTGCAACAGGAGACAATTCTGTTTGAGGGAAGGAAGGGAGAAAAAAAAAAAAAAAAAAAAAAAAAAAAAAAAAAAAACCAGCCGCAAGTGTAGAATGTGTCCACTAGGGGGCGATCATGTGCTAAGGACAGACCTGCACAGTGGACTCTACAGAGGAGAGTGGACTCGAGCCTTAACTTGCATATATATAAATATAAGTTAATAAATATAAATATATTTATATAAATATAAATGTATTCACACAAAATTCCATTCAAATTATTTCACAGTTCATTAACATTTGATTTTATTTATTTTAATTACAGCTTTGCTTTGTGTGCGGACATGGTGACAGGAAATGTATGACTGCGAAAGGTTTGCTTGTTTACGATCAGTGAGGCAAAATGCGACAGTTTTGTTTGAAAAATACATGAAAAACATTATACAGCCACGTAAAGGTATACCCTGGGCTCCCATATGCTTCACTACAGGAGGAGTTATGGCTGACAAAAGCCAGAAATGTCCACTCTGGTGCTGAAGCTGCAGCAGTGTACAGTGATAAGAACAGCTGAGAGTTTGCTGTAACAGAGACTTTAATAATTAGAAAAAGCATAATTACAATATAAGACGTAGTAAATATCATAGATGTAAGTAAGATAAGTCAAACATTTAAAGAGATAAAAGAAAATTTTATATTGGCTCATCAGAGTATAGCAGCCACTGGTATAGGCTACTCATTCATGAATGTGGGCACTTAAGTAAAAATTAGTTATATCTTTATATTTATGTGTGAAAATAAATCTGTTGTAATAATTGCCTGTTTAACGGTTATAAATAAACGCTATAACTGCATGACTTTACATGGAAACATACTTATCCTACCTAAAAATGGTTTAAAAAAAAATAAAAAATCTAGACTGTGAATTTGGTGAAGAGATGTCAGTCAGTCAGAGCTCCCTTTGTAACTTGCTTCTTTGTAATAGCATAACTTGCCATAGATTGTATTCATTCAGTCATTCATCCACTTGTTCCTGGACATGTTCATGGTGGATCTGGAATCTATACTGGGAACACCAGTCCATTGCAGGGCTCCACACACACACACACACACACATACACACATATACATATACATATATATATATATATATATATATATATATATATATATATATATATATATATATATACACACACACATTCACACACTCAGTGACAACTAGGGGCAATTTAGTATAGCCAGTACACATACTGACATGTTTTTGGTCGGTGGAAGAAAACCAGATAACCCTGGAGCTGTGTTATATGCAGTGTTAGTAGATTTAAAACTATGAATAGTTGTATTATACTTGCTCAAGACAGGCAGGTCTGGCTTTATGATCATTTCTGTCCCATTGCACATTTACATTAGCCTACGTCCCACTGCTTTGCCAATGTTTCACTCAGTTAGACTCAGTGCAATTATCATCAGTGCAGATATATTGATATTCACATCACCTGCAATATGCAGAAACATAGGCCACTTGTAACAAAGAAAATGTTCGAAAATCAGTTGGAGGTACAGCAGATTTTATCAGGGTAGAGCTGCACCTTCCCTCATAGCCAAATTGGCTTACTAATATGGCGGGGGTGCTGACAAATGAAAGTAGTTAGCAACAGCGGCATCTGGATTTTCTATACGTTTGGTAGTCAGACTGATAGCCTGACAGCACATACACTTGGGGAATGTAACCAGAATTACCTTTTGCTCCAGTGTTGGAAAAATAAAACTACATAAGACCAGCTTTACAAGACACCTTCTTATATCTGTCTCTGTCTGATCCTAAGTCCTTTATTGTGTAACAGCTTTACTTGTTGAATTCATGTTTCATAGGATTATTTTATTATTTTATTCATAGTTCATAGTTATTTATTCATAGTTATGTAACTTTATTGACATGCTGAGTAAACTGTTTTAACCATTCTCTACAGGGAAACATTGAAATTAAAAAGGAAAAATTCAATAATTGTATGATTTGTTTTCCTTTCAAACTATCAAAAACAGTAGCCATGCAATATACTGCCTAGTGTGTACTTTAAACATAAACTTTATTACATGCATAAACATGGATATTTCAGCTTATGAGAACATATCAATCATGACGAACAGGAGAAAATGCTGGCTGCTGCCATTAGCCATGTGTAGCACACGCTATACAGTCTGAGTGTAAAACACTTTGCAGCTGAAACTCACTGAGGCCAATTACAAAGGAAATACACTTCTTACCATCTCGGACCAGATCAGAAGACTGTGTTCACTCGTGAGCCGGTGTTGCAGTGAGACAAGGGAAATAATCATCAAGACAGGATTATAATTATAAGATTCAAAAAACAAAAACAAAAAAAAAAATCTACAATGATGATAACTCTCAGGCAGGATATCCAATGACACACCAAATCAACCTCAAATCAGCTGTCCTTGATGGAATTGACAGGAAATTAGCTCAGTTCAATATCCACCATACTTCTGTTTCATTGCTCAGTCATAAAACGTAGTAGTTCTTGTCCACAGCTGCGACAATATCCCAAAGAATAAATAAATAAAATTAATTTTATGTATGGTCCTACCACTTAAATGGTTATGAGTTGTCCAAGCTCAGGAAAACAAGATTCCCTCTCCAGTTTCCACCAATGTTGAGCACTCCTCGCTGACAGCAGAAACAGTTCTACACCAGAAATTTTTAAGAAACTCCTCATGCAGTACCAAGAAGGTCTCAAGGAACAGGAACAACAAAATAGAAATGAGGGGAAAAAAAGGGGAAAAAAGAGGGAGGGGGGGGAAACCCAGCCTTGCAAAGACAAGGTGAAATTCACAATTAATTACGATAAACTCCTATTTAACATCCTTAACATTTCAAATGAGCATTTTCAACATAAAGCCTTTTTTCCCCCACAATACACCAATACACATTTACAAGCACTTATTTCCCTCTTTAACACATTTCATTAACAGAAATATAACTAAAATAATGAATTATCTGCGTCCACTCGATTAGCATATAGCTCGTAGCACATGAGACTGCATGGTTAGCTAAAAACACTTTTAAACACTAACTCAACTCCTTAATTTACCATTTCACTCACATTCTTAACTAAAGAAGGTAATTTATTAACTCACTTACCAAGAAAAGAATGACAACTATTAGAAAAAGTCTGTTTTACAAAGTTTTCATCAGATGAGTCTATCGTAATTAATTGTGAATTTCACCTTGAATTTCAATACAAACGCGGTTATCAGCTTTCTGTAGGACTGTATGTAACGTGCGTCACTGCTCCGGCAGCCATTTCCCTCTTTTCCCCGAGATGACTCTGCTCACTTCTACTTAGCACTTGTGATGACGCAACCCAATAAAGGCGGAGCTAATTCCAATTATTTAATTTAATTTTATTTATTATTTTTATTTTTATTTTTTTTATTTTTTTGTGACGTCTACTGTCATTTCTTCAACAATATTAGATTTATTGCCCATTAAAATAAACAGTAAAATGTTTATATGTGCATCTTAGTACTTATTAGAACCTTTTACAGGTTCAGTGTGGGTATAGTAACCTAGGTTACACATGCCACCTAGTTGACAAGTGGAGAATGCTGTGTGTAATGTTAACATTCTTTAACAGACAAAAAAGTAAAAGCTGCCTTCTATATAATGTGATACATACTGTATCTTAATACATGAGTTTATATCCTATGACCTTAAATGGTTTGGGTCTTCATCATTATCACCAGCATGCTTGTTCTGAAATGTAAATCTGATCCTGATTAAGAGATAAAGTAGGCCTATTTCCTGAGTATTTTACTAAATATTGATTGTTCATACTCATACATTTGAGAATGCTTCTATTTTACTTGAGTATCTTTATGTTTTGTTTTTTTTTTTGAGTATTTAGAAAAATGCAAGTTATGTAAATGTCTAAACCTGCACAGTTAACTGAACTGTTGCATAACGTGACCTGTGACCCATGTATGGTTTTTACTAG
The DNA here is from genome assembly GCF_027358585.1 of Pangasianodon hypophthalmus. Taxonomy (NCBI): domain Eukaryota; kingdom Metazoa; phylum Chordata; class Actinopteri; order Siluriformes; family Pangasiidae; genus Pangasianodon; species Pangasianodon hypophthalmus. The sequence goes on from NC_069712.1 coordinate 18,456,222, forward strand.
TCATGTCAAAATACACTCACTGAACACTTTATAAGGAACACTGTGCTAATACTGGGTAGGACCTCCCTTTCCTCTCAGAACAGCCTGAATTCTTCTTGGCATGGATTCCACAAGATATTAGAAACACTCCTTTGAGTTTCTGGTCCAGTTTAGGTGCACTTTCATGCTGCAAATCTCTCGTTCTACCACATCCCAAAGGTGTTCTATTGGATTCAGATACAGTGACTGGGAAGGCCCCTTAAGAACACAGATCTCATTGTCATGTTCATGAAACCAGCTTGAGACGACTTTAGCTATGTGACATGGTGCATTATCATGCTGGAAGTAGCCATTAGAAGATGGGTTAATTGTGGCCATGAAGGGATGCACATGGTCAGCAACAATACTCAAATAGGCATTCAAGCGATGATTGATTGGGATTAATGCACCCAAAGTGTGCCAAGAAAACATTCCCCACACCATCACACCACCTCCACCAGCCTGGACTGTTGACACACCCTACCATCTGTGTGCCTCAGCAGAAATGGAGCTTCATCAGACCAGGCTACGTTTTTCCAGTCTTCAACTGTCCAGTTTTGGTGAGCCTGTGCCCACTGCAGCCTCGGCTTTCTGTTCTTGGCTGACAGAAGTGGAACCCAACGTGGTCTTGTGCTGTTGTAGCCCATCCACCTCAAGGTTCAATGTGTTGTGCATTCTAAGATGCTTTTCTGCTCACCTCAATTGTACAGAGTGGTTATCTGAGTTACTGTAGCCTTTCTGTCTGCTCGAAACAGTCTCACCATTCTCCGTTGACCTTTCTCATCAACAAGGCATTTCCGTCCGCAGAACTGCTGCTCATGGGATGTTTTTTCTTTATTGCACCATTATGAGTAAACTCTAGAGACTGTTGTGCATTAAAATCCCAGGAAATCAGCAGTTGTAGAAATACTCAAACCTGCCCATCTGGCACCAATAATCATGCCACGGTCAAAATCACTTAGATCACATCTTTTTCCACATTCTGATGGTTGATGTGAACATTACCCAAAGCTGCTGGCCCGTATCTGCATGATTTTATGCATTGCACTGCTACCGTGCAATTGGCTAATTATGTAATTGCATGAATGAGTAGGTGTACAGATGTTCCTAATAAAATGTTTGGTAAGAGTATACCATAATAATGATGATTTTATCACTACCATTAGATAAGGTGGCTACTTAGTTAGCTTCCTGGCATCTAAATATTTTGGGGTACCACTTCATTCTCTAAATAATTTCCAGATTAAACTGTTACTTTATAAGTTCACAAAATGAGCTCATATGTAACACTGCCTTTTTTGTGGAAAAATATTTGTTTAGCATTGCGTTATAACATCTGTATAATCAGAATAAAACATTCAAGCTGAGTAAACCATTTAAAAATCTTTGAATATAAAGATAAACATTTAGTATTTGTTAAATATTTTTAAAAGTCTAATAAATTATATTAAAAATAATTATATTATAATTATATTAAATATTCAATTTTCTAAATAAACTGTTAAAAAATGTTAAAACATATTTAACATAAATACTCAGCAAACATCTACAGAACCTAATTAACGTTATTTGGCAAGGGAGTGGGGCATGTAACGCCCCCTCAAGTTAATTATGTTGAAAATGATGTTGCAGGTTCATTTCAGCAGAGTGCTTTCTGTAGGAACTCACATTCAGGCTTTTAACTGAGTAATCAACACAGCTTCTCTACAGCTTCATACAGCTCCTGCACTATGCACAAAGCTGGATACATTGGTTCAAACTGACCCTCTGTTTATTACTGTATAAAGCAAATGCTAGGCCTCTTGTGACTCATAAACGGAATCAGAATAATCAGGTGCTTTTGCATAATTGCTTTAGTACTTATGTACTGTAAAGCATTTCAGATGTATCTAAAATTGAGATTTTTTGTGATGCACAAATATAATTATTACATTTTATATTCTCAGGCCCGTTTACAGTAGGGTGTAATTCTCTGTCGTCATGTGAATGATTAGATTGATTCATCTTCAGTAACAGCTTTATCCTGGTCAGTGTCATGCTGAATTCGAGCCTATTCCAGAAACGCCAGGCATGAGGTGGGACACCAGTCCACCTACTGGCATGTTTTTGGGTGTGGGAGGAAACCAGAGAACCTGGAGGATACCTCAAACAGACAGTGGGTGAAAATGCTGCATCACCATGCCACCCAATTTCTAGAAGTTGATTTTTTTTTCCTCTGAATTTCAGGTAATGACTTGAACAATCCTTGGAGTGTTTTTAAGAAACTCGACAGAATAGACTCATTAGGATTGAGCCTCATTCAAACTGGTGGCATTAGACCAATCCACTAAGATACCCATCACCAATTTTATTTAAGCCCTGAAAATCCCACTGAAATTTTTTTGAAGATTCTGTATCATTCTCACAATTTCTTCATAGCACTCCAACAAATATAACCTGTATAAAAAGTATTACATTGCACTGTGTAGTTGAAGTCATATTCCTGAAATGTGATTAATGCATGAAACAATAAAACAATTAATGGAAAAAGAAGTATGGAAAAATGCAAGAAAAAAAATCTTACATTTCAGCTGTACCTTATTTTTGTATTAACTACTTTGTGCATTTGCAAGACAACAGTACTGATTCCAATTATGTTTGGTATGGTGAGAAAATTATTGTAATGGAAAAAATTTTCATCCACATCACAAGCTGACGTCTTCCCTCGCCAAAACGCCGTCTAGCATGCCAGATCTTCTCTTGATATGGCCTGACTGATGTTTTCACATGCTCCATGTCTTACTGCAAGAGGACTCAGTCATTCATGTGGCAACTGATCAGAGGAACTTCTAAAAGTTTGTAATGATTCCAGCTTGGTGTAAAGGCTCAGATGTGGCTGGACTCACTGTCCAGCTTCCCTCATGCCACGATTGATAACACTATCAACAAAGACAGCACTGAGCTCATTAGAAAGTATTTTTGTCCTCTGCTCTTGTTTGCTCCATTGTTTTTTTGTTTTGTTTTGTTTTCCTGTGTCAATGTGTGACCTTATTTGAAATCTGACCAACTACATATTCCCGTTTTTCAGTGTGGTGACTTGTGTTCATGGGTTAACTAATACTGAAGTTCATGCAAGTAGGAATACAGTTAACTTGATGTTCATGGTTCAATGCAATATTTTTGCATCACTTTGATTACTTTGGTCTGAAACACGTAGAATAATAAATGCAAGAAAATGAGAAAGCCACAGCAAGATATACAGCATTGATCTTTCCTCTGTTGCATGAAATATGCATAGCATCTGCTCATGTATAGGTTCTGCGTGGTGGTAATTTGTGCTATACTATTTCTCATTTCAATTAATGCAGTCTGGAATTCATTTACTCTCTCTCTCTCTCTCTCTCTCTCTCTGCTTCAGGCTCATTCGGGGGAGGGGGACTACTCTTAATGAATTACAATGTCTAATATTTTTGTCTTGGTGTAAGAAATAATGTTCTCCAAAGAGAGAGTGCAATAGACTGTCTGGCTAAAATCTGAGGCTATTTTTAGTCAGCTATCCCCACCCCTTTTAAATAATTTGCAGCATCTCAAATTATTTAAATAGTACTACTTCCATTCTGTTGTGCTTGGCCATACATGACAGTGGCACTGCACCTGAATTCAGCAGGTCTTAAAAGAAACACAGATCGATATTTTAGATGCAGTCCTGGAGGCTCACTGATCAACACACTTTTAACCTTTTGCCTGCTTCCAAAAAAATGTAGCTTATGAACTAAATATCATGGCCTAAATAAGTTGGAGTGTATATGGAGCAGGGACATGAAAAAAATTGTGCAGGGCAGTGGGCTCTAGTAATGGAGTTGAGGACCCATGTTTTAGACCACAAGACTGTGTGTGTGTGTGTATGAGTTACATATTGTAATATTGTGCATATTACCGAAATTATATACAAACATCTTTTATCAACACACTCCCTTTCTAAATTTGTTTAGTATTATTTATAACTCTATGCCACAGGCTATAGCCTTTAGCCGTCAGCATGGTAATTATTCTGCTTCGTACATCTCATGCATTATTGCACTTTTACTGCCTGCTCTGCTCTCTTAAGCCCTGCTGGCTTTGGCATTTACAACCATTGAAACAGAAGTGAAATTTCAAGAGCAGACTCATCCTGTTGGGTCTTTCTCTGGGCAGCATTTGCGTATAGCACTTCCTCCCTGCTTCTTGTTCTGAGCCTCTCAAACTCAATTAGCTGATTGAAGTAATGAATTTACAGCTTTGTAGTTTCAGAGGGACTTGGGAAGAAGAGATATCTGTGAGCTGTCATGTTTGAAATCAGAAGGGCTTACTACTGCAAAACACACCTTAGTCTAAAGCTTCTTTAACAGTCATAGCTAGTACAGCTTTCTGAATACCCAGGACAAGAACACTGCTACAAGAAGGGTTTATGTTTAATGTTAGCCAGCTGTCAGCTCATAACAAAGTACATAATGTGAAATTACATAATGTGAAAAAACATTATGTGAAAAGCAGCCACTAAAACCTACACTGGAACCATCATGCATGCATTTGTAACACTTTAACTCAATTTGTATGAAAAGGTACAAATGTTAAAGTTAAGGTGAGTGGTGGCACCATTTCTAGCAACTTAATTTTTCATATAAAGTCAAAAAAGATCTAACCAAACTGCCCTGCTGCTCATACAAATATTTCATGAAATCAGGTTTTTTACAGCATAACAGTGTACAGTGTGGTACTGAGACCCATCTGCTGTGTAACCATTGCATTGCCAGATTCACTTATCATCTAATCTGCTGTAAAATGCATCAAACATCAGCCTTATCTATAAAACATTTAATACTGTCTGGAGAAATGAAATCTGTAGTTGTCCCTCATTGTAATGATTACACCCTAGATTCACTAGAGTGGCTTATATTTTCATACTTGAAAAAGTGATCTTTGCTCTTTTACATAGCATTGAATTGTGATTAAGCTGAATTCAGTTAAGGTAGTAAGATGGTATATCTTATCTAAGTAAATCTCTCTCATGCTTGGGCTGCTTTTTTCCCCACAGTGTTCATTACAATGCGGCTGGTGGGGTGGTTAAATATGTACTGTGCAATTAAATGAACTTAGACTGTTAGATAAGCCTACCAACATATGGTTAGACTGATATTATTTTATAAGCCCCTCTATTAAGTGACAAATTCTGCCTTAGCATCAAATTACACATCTTTAGCTATTAATTATTTCAGGCTGGAATACTACATGAAAGTGCCCTCACTGAAAATATCACACTCATTGCTGCTTGCTCATGTATATTTTTAGAGATACCATTACCAGAGGTGAAAAAGATGGCCTCTAAATTTGGCTGCCTTCTTCCTGAGCTCCCCCCCAATCACCAAAACACCCAAACACACACACAAACACACACATATCCCATCCCTTCTATTCCCCCTGCCCATGCCTTCTGACTTTCTCTGTCTTACATCACAGCCAACAGTTTCAATTAAGGAGTAAGATGCACTATTAGGTAGGCAACGTGTAGGGTAATGTACTTGTTCTGTTGCTTGGAGAAATGGGCCTGTCTCTTGAGATCCCTGTGTTTCCTTTATTAAACTACCATGCAATTGCACAGTCAAGCTGTTTTTATTTTCTTGGCCAGTGGGCTGAAATTACCTGAACCAGAGATGCTTAAAAGCAGCTGCCAGAGTGAATGCCATTCTCTTAGCTCCTTAACTGCTGTCAGCTAACTGGGTGTTTTAGCAAGACCTCATTTAAAACATGTCAAAACCTCTCCTTTCCTTCTGACATACCTGCTCATTTGTGGCTTTTGTGCATGTTCTCCTTTGTGGCTTTTAGTCATAAAGATATATGTCTATTACAGCCAAATGTAGTTCTATAGGGCCAATATGTCATGCAACATTCATAAGGAACCAAGAATGGTAAAAACTTGTCGCCATTTCCTTCACTGAAACAAGGAAACACAGAATGGAAAAAAGGTTCTTGACGGGAAGAGTGGCAAAATCAGTGTGCAGAGATTACACTGCAAAAAATGACATCTAAGCAAGTGAAAATAGCTTGAATAAAGTCAAATTTATCTAGTACATCCTATTATAAGATTACAATAAACCAAATCTAAGATTATTAAACCTATTTAAGGATATTTTTCTTCTAATTTCAAGTAATTACAAGCTTTAGTCTATTTTGCATCTTTGTTGAAATAATGCTTAAAATTAGCAACAGTATCTGGCAATAGAACAAAACTATTTCAAGCTTGAAATCAGCAAATATGTCTAGAAATAGATTTAATAATCTTTTCTTTGGTTTCTTTTAATCTTATAATAGGAAATACTAGATAAAAGTGACTATATTTAAGATATTTTCACTTGTTAAGATGTAATTTTTGCAGTGTAAGGTAAATGGCCAGCCTGTAACTTTCATGTAACACAGAAAAATGAGAAAAGAACAGGTTTTTGTTAACATGACCTCGTGTTCAGACAGCTTGACATCTAGTTATGCAGACACCTGTACTGAAACAATGTTCTCTCCTGAGCTGAACTTTGCCACAGCACATTGTGTATTCAGGTCACAGCAGTGCAGAGAGCAAAAGCGGTTTCTCCCTGAGCACACACTAACTCCGGCATGGAGCAGGATGTGCAGGATTATCCTTCCTGCCCAATCACTCCCCGACAGAGCCACACACCAATCAATAACACACACACAGGGAGATGCAACACGCCACCATGGCTTATAAAAGCAGATTGTCAATAGCTACCTGCTACCTCTGTTTCTGTCCAAAACAAACTCTGTGCCCGTGTTTTCTCTCTTTTAATCACTTTGTTCGCTAGTTGTTAGGAACTATCGTCCAACATGATTCAATGATTTCACTGCTTCATCACACCTGTGAAACACTGAATCAATTGTGTTTGAGCAAGAAAATCAGCAAACTTTGCTTGAACTCATGCCTCCAGACTTGTGCACATACCTGAGTAGGTAAAAAGCTTTATATCTGACTTTTTTGGACCAGAAGAATGTGTTAGTGAGAAGAACAAGCCATGAATGCACAGGAAGAGCCTATGGATAAAGGTTACTGAAAGCATGTCCTCGACCATAATATAGTATACTGTAGGGCTGGGGAATACGATGATATAATATCAATATCGTGATATAATTGATCATGATATGTTTTTCTGAGATGCTGTGATTTTTTTAAATCTAATTTTTAATGATTTATTTCTTAATGATTACAAACTGACTGGAAGCAGCTGATTTGAAAAATGTTGTACTTTAAAACTGTCTTTAAAACTGTAATATGTTAAATGTTAATTTAATTTGTTAATTTTAAATGTTAAATGTTAATATTAAAATTAAATGTTAAGTAAATGTACACTTTTAAAAAAAAATAAAAATACTTTTAATTAAAAAAATAAAATAAATGGATTTTTGTAGACCTTAAATAATAGTTTTTTTTTTTTTTTAAATGCAACACTAATGTATTGTGGGAAATCATGAGTAAACCTATATATTGTGTATCGTAGAAATGTTTTCATGAATTGTGATATAATATTTTTGTCCTATCACCCACTCTTAGTATACTGTATATGATATTGGAAATATATTGATAACACAGTAAAAAAATTAAGACTATTATTCAGTAGGACAATAGCACTGATATACCACAATATTAGGCGTTATTTATGTATGGTTATTTAAATAAATAAATAAAAAAAACTACATAATGCATGTTGTCCAGCTACATGCTATAAGTGGTTATGATAATTTTAATATTTTTAGCTCAAAGAAGAATGATGCAAAACCATCAACCAATAATCTGTAAGCTATATCATTCTAGCTGCATGTACACAGGTAATTTTATTCAAAATTTCTATTACATTGTTTAAAAAAGTGAGCACTGCACACTGAACAGATAATCTTAAGACATTATGCCATTAAATGGCATAAAATGCATTCTTCTGTAAATTATATCCATTCCATTATAATACATCCATATCCACTGTCGTTCTCTACTTTTCTCTCTATAATGAACAATGTCACTGATAAATTAGTTCTGTGCTTTCTTATGAGCTTTGCTAATTTTGAGCCTCTGCTATTGTTTTGTCACTTGCAGTAGTGTGGAGAGAATGAAGCAGGGTCACTAATGATATTTCCACTGAGAGCCTTTTTTTCCTCTTGCCAAGTTATAAGTGATGTACTAAGCCTGGAACACATTCAGCAGTGTGCAGTTCATTCTTCAATCCATACTCTCAATATCACCACAATTATGTAGGAAATCACTGAAGGAGTCATCTGAGGAAGTTATCTTTACTGTCAAAATCTATGAAAGCCTTCTTTGGATCATTAAAACCAGTGAGATTGCAGACAGTCCTTTGAATAAACTCAGAGGAAATGATTCACTGTTAGATGCAATTGGACATCAATTTTGAAATAACTAATTTCACAGCAATATCGCTAGTGTTGAATTAACACCTAGAGTGTTGACTTAAACTCTTCCTGAGTTCATTTGTGTCTGCCTGGACTTATGTAAATACTGTAAGTGTTAATTCAGCAGTGGGGATTTTGCTGTGCTGGCTACAGGCCAAAACCGCAGTGTAGCTTCTTGTTAAGGGAAAAGTAGATCATTTGTATGAGAGGGGAGAGGGTAATCGTTTTGCTCATCTGCAACACGTCGTTAGGAACTCCGTTTGAAGGAGGCAGAGGCTAGCTGGATATTAATACACTATGGGGAATTCCATTTCAAAGAGGAAGTCTAATTTAGGGCATCCTCCCGGATATGTAGGCATTAGAGTTAGTGTTCTTAATTGGACTCTCACTGGGTAGCAAACCAAGCACGCACTACCACTAAAACTGTCAAAGTCCCCAGTCTAAATATTTTTTCAAGTGATAATGCATATTTTATGGAAAGCAGATCAGAGATTAGAATCATTAAACAGATGCTTGTAAGCTGTTTATTTAGAGATGTTTTTAAATTCTCTCTTATTTGGTGTAATTTTTAATTTTTTTTCAGTATTTGCCAATTATGTTTCTGAAATGAACAAGCAGGCTGGCATAAAATTGTCCAGCTTTGCTCCCCTCTGTTCTAGGGGTTGGATGTTGTCTGTTATTTAAGACGGTGATTGCTCAGCTTCAGGCTCCACAATGGAAGGTTGTGAGTTCAACTGACCAAGTTGCCTCTGCTGAACCCTTGAGCGAGGCTCTTAACCTTTATCTGCTCAGCTCAATTGTAAGCCGCTTTGGAGAAAATCAATGCATGCATGTTCTATGTTTACTCACTGAAACTTGCTTCTAGGCAGCATTAGATAGGTAAGACAGAAAGACTAGGGTCCTTCTGCAGACAGATGGGTAACAGTGTTTGTTAGCATGGCAGAGTTCACACTATAATGCATGTGCATACATCTGACTTCATTTCCTACCATCCCCAAGCCAGCTCACAGCACATCTCACTGGAGGGAGTGTGTGTCAGAATCAATAACAGAAACTACAGGATTGGGTATGCATGATAGGCCAAAAAAGATGCATTTAATAAAAAATATTTTGACAATAAAACTTGAAATCTGTGTAAATTGATGAAGTTGTAAGTCATGATAAGGTTTTATATACTACCAAATGTAAATTTATTATTCTTTCATTCATCTTCAGCAACTACTTTATCCTCCATCAGGGTCTCGATGGATCTGGAGACTATTCTAGGAACACTGAGCATGAGGTAGGAATACATCCATCACAAGGCAAATTTAATTATGTATTATGATTTGATAATTTAAGTAATTTGTGCTGTGTGAGTGTGTTACTGTCAGAAGGAAGTAATAGAACATCTGTGCTGTTAATAAGATCATAGATAAGAAACATATTATTATACATACAGAATTCTTTAAACAATACAGTATGAGTGCTAAATAAAAAGTGCCTTCTTATGCAAGTAATATGTTCTTTGAAATTGAAATTGCAGTTTTGCAGTGTCAGGCTTGGATGCAACTAAAAGATGGCATTTGGGGTTATGGAGTAATTTAATTTCTTTATTGCTGCATGTGGCTCATCATCCTTTAATATCACAACATCTGGTGTTGAAGCATGTTGTCAATCTCATTTTTACTGTGGGAAGCCCAATGTTAAATATGTTTGAGTTGTCAGTATTTTGACAGCCTATTTCTCTGTCATCCATTTCAGAACACTGATTCTTTTACAGCATGTCATTAGTTGGGGCTTTGACTCTGCTGAGCTACTTTGACTTTCGCAGGTGAGCAGGTCCTACACCCCATCATCCAGCTGCTGATGCAATCATCCAACCATAATTTAGTTTCAAAGGATTGCAAGAAAGCAGCGATCTCTCATAAGTAACAGCTGGGTTTCATTCAGACCTTTGGACAGCTGAGAATTTAGATCAAATTGAATTTTTTTTTTTTTTTTCAAAATCACCACATTTTGAGAATGCCTCTTTAAAAAAGAAAGCCAACATACTGGGACAGTGTCCCCAGTTAACCTGCATAACCAGAAATGTTTAAGGCTTACATGTTAGTGCACAGTGTAACTTGATTTATTTGAAACATGTAAACACAAATACAGAAACACCTTCTTGTTAAAATGCACTTCAGTTCAGAACACAAGAAAAACCTAAGATATAAACATCATAAACAGCTCCTATTTTTTCCCCTTTAATTTGCTTAAACTGTTATCACATCCGTTGTGCTGTGGAACATGCTGAGAAGTGTGTTTATCATTTGATTGCTGGCTACAGCCTGTCTTCCTGACGTCTGACAATGTTTTGCCTTCATCCGCAGTGACAGCTGTTTATTCTGCATACATTCTAATGAGTAGCACTAAAGTCTGACCCTGTTACATATATGACAACATATCAAAATACAGTAACTATAAAAAATATAATTTAACTGTAAATCAAATATCCTCCTGTCTCTGTAATTTTATCAATACATATGTAAATAAATATCTTTTATTACACTAGTTACAAATCTCATTACAAAGTTTATGTAGTAATATAACTGAATTGATCCCCCCATGCCCCTTGCTCCAGCTTGCGAATATATAACAGTATCAGGAACACAGCACTTTACATGACACTTTATGTCATATTTCAGGCTCTGAAACGGCATGAGGAATGTAGAACAATGTGGCCTGGCCACTGGCCTTTCTCCGAGGCTAACTGATAATGCTACTGACAGGCTGAGGTCAGATCGTGACGAGCTGTCACAAACAGTCATGACAGATGTAATACCCCCAAAATCCCAGCAGTGTGTGAGACACAGTGCTGCTGTTGGGCCGTTACAGAGCCCAGCTGGGTTGCCTCCTCCTGACTGACAGCTGTCTCCGTGAAGGCTGGATGTGGTGTGAGCACTAGGTAGCTCTAGCTTCGTTGGCACTCATTCCTGCTGCAGGTGGCCTGCCGTTCAATGCGCCAGGTGCCTTCCTCATACGTGCAGTAGCAGATGGTGCAGTCGTCAATCTTAACCTCGCGGCCTGCTGGGATCACTGCAGTGTCTGCGTAACAGTTGGGTCCTAAATGAACAGAGAAATTTGAAAAAAATAAAATAAAATAGGCAGGCTCAGTGTTAAAATACATGGAGAACATAACCTGTGTACAAATCTGTTTGCTTACTATGCAGAGGAATTGTTACACATGTTACGCAGAAATGCAGTCATTACAAAAAAAGAAGAAATGCCATGCATACATGACATGTAGAAAAAGTGCTACAAGAAAAAAGTTAAGCACAGTTATGTTAAGTACTAAGCACATTAGTGTTCATTATCATTATTTTTCTCCAGATGATGTGATAGTCTTTACTGCATTTCAGGTCAAAACAGTAGCAATGAAATGTAATATGTGTTCAAGACCTCTAATGAATTTTGGGTGTGTTGAGTTTGAATTCGCCTGTCTTTGTAACATTCAACTGAAAGTACTATTTTTTCCAGCTCATTTTCTTTGAAAAATAGAAAGAGAAATGGTCAGGAAAAGTTGGTTTGTAGATTTGTTGTGAGAAGCACATAATGGCCTTGAAGAGTCCAAAGGCACATCATCAAATGTTGAAACAGTGCACAACATGTGCTCCGCTGATTGCAGCCCAAGCAGTGCCACTGAATTGATTCTCAACCCAGCCCCATATTCTGTACAGATTTAGCAAAATGCAGTGCCCCATTTAAACCACAGCACAATGGCCAAATTTAATGCAATATAGCTGAGTTTAAATGCAAATTATTACATACAATGCAGATCTTTAGATGCTGACAAACATTAATCCATAGCCTATAACATGATGTTGCTTTTTGTAGCTGTTAATGGGGTTTTGGTTAGCATCTTCATTAATAGCAAAACAGTTCGGAATACCTAAATAGTCAAACATTAAAATGATTTTAATGTACAATGTCCACTTTCCCCCCCTTCATCTGCTGATGTACATAAATGCAGCCTGAATGATCTCATTTGCCTGCAGTCCTTTTGTGTTCCACTTCAGCAAAACCACACACAGATAGCAATCAGCATGGAAATGGTCCTCTTGGGGATCTCGAATGAAAACCATTACATGACAAAACATACTGCTCAGACACTGGAGACCTCAGCCTCAGGGTTTACATAAAACATGATCACATTACAATGTCAGACCAAAGATAATTACTAGGTAGACAAATTAGTGTGTAAAGAATTTATGGATGTGCAATATAAAGACCCCCATCCATCTTATGACAGGATATGCTTAAGAAATAAGAAGTATAAGGGCATTGTATTAAACACAATAATCAATATACAGTCGGGTCCATAAGTATATGGAATGCAGTAACCGTTTAGAAATTACAGCCATGTCTGGTAACATCCCAGATGTGTGCTCTAAATGTTTGGATGAGAAGGGCACATTATACCATTGCCTTTGGGAATGTTCAAAAGTAAAACAATTTTGGAAAGAGGTTATTACATGTATGTCAGACATATTCAATGTCCAAATTCCTTTGAATGTTAAACTCTGTATTCTTGGAATATATCCATTGGATTTTACTTTGAAACAAACTAAGCTCCTAGATTTCGGTCTTCTCCAAGCCAGGAGAGCTATTGCATTGTGTTGGAAGAGCATGGACGCTCCATCCTTGAAAATGTGGAAAAAGGAGATCTTGAACTGTATCGGACTGGAGAGACTAACATATTGCAAAGGGCAAGCGAAAAGATTTTGATCGGCTTTGGGAACCATACATGAATATCATGTAAGTGGGGATATAGACTTTACTTAACATTATACTGATGTTTACTTGGCATTGTAAACGTTGAAAATACATCTATTGATTTATTATGTACTTATTATTTATTATTGTAGTATTTAATTTATGTAAACTGTATGTATAGAAGGGTGAGTGCAGGTGTACCTGTTCATGTGTTCTTTTGTTAATGGGTCATAAATAAGAAAAGTCAATAAAGAGAGGAAAAAAAAAAGAAATTATAGCCATTTTTTACAGACTCCCTCCATTTTCACAGGCTCAAAAGTAATTGGACAATGGACTGATAAGCAGTTTCATGGCCTGTTTCCTCGTTATTTCATGACAAATTAAGAAAATATTTGATATTATATATTGATAAGATATTAAGTTGATTCCAAGTGTTTCATTTGCATTTGGTAGCTGTTCACGGGAAATCTCAATATGCGGTCCAAAGAGGTGTCCATGCAAGTGAAGGAGGCTATTGTTAGGCTGAAAAAAACAAAACAGACCTATCAGAGAGATAGCAGAAACTTTAGGAGTGGCCAAATAAACTGAATAAACTGAAGGGAGAAAGACCGGCTACATTAAAGGCCTGGCGAAGCATCTGAAGGTAGGAAACTCGGCATTTGGTGATGTCCATGGGTTCCAGGCTTCAGGCAGTCATCCTTCAGACTGCAAAGGATTTGCATCCAAGTTTTAAAAACAATCCTTGTATTTATAATTACATTAGTACATTATAATTACATTAGTTTGTCCAATTACTTTTAGCCTGTGAAAATAGAGGGACTCTGAAAAAAAATGGCTGTAATTCCTAAACAGTTAATGCAATATTACTGTTAAACCTCTTGAATTATAGCTGAAAGTCTACACTTCAATCACATCTTGATTGCTTCATTTCAAATCCATTGTTGTGGTGGACAGAGGCAAAATAACAAAAATTGTGTCACTGTCCAAATACTTAGGGACCCGACTGTATAATGCAAAACCATAAGAAAAATCTATTACCTTATTTTTTTTTTTGCAGATGTTTATCACAAAGATTTCTTTCTTTCTCAAAGGCACAACAATGACAAAGATCTAAATTTAGATACTGCAAGAACACATTCAGCTACCGATGAAACAAAAAAATAGGGATTTCAGCTTCCATGCCTGGCTACCATTGTAAGACAGATTGGCTCTGATACCTCTAAGACTTTCTGTACTGCTGATCAAGAAGTTGAAATGATTCAAGGGAACTAGCACATGTGCTGCCATTTCATGATGTGTGCTATGTTGACCTTTAAAGTTTAAAAAAAAAAAAAAAAAAAAACCTCCAAAACGCATTTTTCCCCCTGTAAATGACACATTCGCAAAATGCTATTTTAATTGCATCTGACACTGGGTCTGGGCAACATGGGTTCTTTTCTTTTTTCACAGCAGCCTGATATACACCAAGCCTAGATATTAGGCTTTTCAGCCTCTACAAAGGCATTATCATAGACAGAAGTGCTGCACTCTCAGGGATATAGGTGCATCAATCTGCATGAATATTTAGTTGATGCTGTCAAAACGTCAGTGCAGTTGTATTTATAATCATTTCAATCTGAGTTTCAGAGTCCCTGCTGAATACCAAGTCTGTTTATGGAAATGACACTGTCATTGCTGTTCCATCAAGAACATTTGCATCCCACATTAATCTCTGACTCTAAAATATTAGTTAATATGACTGTTCTGTATATTTAACTGTTACACAAAAGGGGATTCTTTACACGTACGCAGCAAACTTGGTGATGAAGAGTTGGAAAGAGAAGGAGAGAGAAGAAATAGAAGAATGATGAAGAGTAAAATAAACATGCTGCAAACAACAGCACTACATTTTTCACACCATTGAAAGAGATACATGGTCCTAACCCTTATGCTACGTACCAAAGCAGCAGGGTAGAGGCTAAACTCAAAGGGGAATGCCATTAGACACTCTTTGGTGCATTCAGGGATGAGCTTCATTTCCCTTTGCTTCAGCAGTAATTGAGATAAGGAGTAAAGGAGGAGAAAAGCTTGAACCCTGAAAATGGTATGATCTTTTATATCTCATTAGAGCTCATGCTCTTGAAGAGAGCCCAAAGCATAGCAAATGAACACTGCACTCAGAATCACCGCAAAAGATCTCCCTCTAATGCAGTCTTTCAGCACACATGCATTATAAATGCAGCTAAATGACCTTGCTTTGTAGTGCTGGAGGAAAAATGAAGTTTGGTTTTCATTTTGGTGGTGTGGGACTATGGGAAAAGAGCCATGTTTTTACTAAAACATTAATTAATTAAGCTATTATCATTAAAAGTCATATGTTGCTCTGGATTTTTGTTATCAGGTAAAACCAATTAGCATGCATGGATGACATAAAACCTCCTGTTTTTCCCTTATACCAAAATTTAGAATATTGCTGGATACATTGCTTGAAATATTACACTGATTATCATTATTACTCTTCATTTTAATGAGTACTGGATACAATAAACTCTAATTACAAAATATTGTCCAGGTGTATATATATTCCACTCATGAACCATATGAGACGACTACAGCACTCATAATGAACCCTGAAATGCCCCTCATAACCTGCCATGAATATTTTCTCCAATCATCTATATATCTCATTTGAAAACATGAGCGCTCCTAATCCCCCAGCATTGTGGCCTCCCTGTCTACCATTCCACAGTGTGAAGGACTTTCAGCATTCACTCGGCCTGTTTACTGCAACCTGCTTGGCTTCATGGTGACCCCAGTGGCTAAGCTCTTCAAGAAGAGCGCCTGTTTTTCCGTGTGTTGCCAAGGCAATGGCTTGCACGACGCAGGTTCGCCAAAACGGAGTGCACAGCAGGGAAATAGGCAGCAAGTCTGTGCTCTTAAAAAGCTTCTACAGCACCATGCTGTGAGCTCCTGTTATGGTACAAGAGGAAGACATGTTGTGCCTGCGTGGTCACTGAGTTGAAAAGCATGACGGCATCCCATCTGAAAGTATCTTTTTTGTGGCTGTGCGACACTTGTGAAGTTGGTGTATATTTGACTTAATACACTCAGCTATTCAAAATTTTAGATTTTTTTCCTCCTTCCAGGACAGAGTGACATTTCTGGCACTACACTGCTGTTGCATAAATGAAGGAAAATGTTTAATGTCAAGGTTTGTATTTAATGACAGCCTGCGAGTGACTAAAAGCACAGCTTGCATGCTAGACACGATTGTGTGAGTGTGTTTGCGCCTTCAATTCGATTCCCAACGATGCTGCCGCTCGCAGATGTTCTTTGATATTCATGAACAACTGCCTGTGGTGGATGTTACCAATAGCACTCACTTTCATCTCAACCCCATGGCACTTCCTCAAGTGTTTCCCAGCATACCGCCCCAGCAACACTTCCCAGGGACTGCACATAATGCTTCATTCAGCAGTCATGAAAAAGACCTAAACCTCGCCTCTTCATAAGCAACAAATGGAGACATCAATCCCCTGGACTGCTTTCAAAAATCTCTGTGCTTTTCATGTCCTAACACCCACATAAAATTAATGACATTTAGGCGAATATGATGCAATGTGCAATGCCAGGATGAAGGCTTTCAGGAGGCTTAAACTGTCCTTGGCTTAGCTGCATTTTTTTTTTTTTAAATATTAGCCTGCACTGGCCAAAGAAGAAATAGAAGAAACGATAAAATAGCCTAATAACTGTGGAAAATGACAGATACATATCCCCTTTGAGTTGCCAGCTTTCTGTGAGACCTGATATAAGCTGGCCAGGCTGCAGCCCCACTGGGCAAAGTGTGCTCAGCATTGACTGGGTGCATGATTATGATTATAGGAGAACTGCCAGCATCCGGTTTATTTACTGATTCTCCACAGCGCCTTCCCATTTTGCGTCAAGTCCACGATCCAAAATGAAGATGACACCTCCAATTTCTTCTTTTCTTCACAAGCTATTATCATTTCATTCAGAAGACATTCCATTTTTCTAAAACCCCAGACTGAGGGCTCTCTTTCTTGTAACCAAGACCAAATCAGTGTCAGTCAGATGATAATGGCCTCTTAATGGTTCCAATTAAACAATCACACTGACTCTGTTTTGACTAAGAACTATGCCAAAAGAAGATGTGGAGAAAGTAAGATTTAAGACATTGATGTTGGGGTGGTACACAGCTGATCCTTATTAGGAGTGCAGACTAACTTAGAACTGCCTTACAAGGCAGCCATCCTGTAGTGTCACAGAGCAAGGCTTTGAAGTCTTACTTCTGATGTGTGTAAATCTCAAGAGGTCTGAGCATCTGCCTACCCATCACACTACAGCTGTTCCAGACACTTTGTACCTGAGAGCCCTGCCACAAAAGTGATACTGCACTTACTAGACACTCCAAACTTCAGGAAATAAAAACAAGTGCCAATGTCTGACAGCAAAATCTGGTGAAATGGAATCTGAAAATTACAGAATCCCGAATGAAATCAACAAGTTATGAATGCAATCAAACTTAAAGACAACCTGATATCAAAACTGACTTTTTAAATTTTGCAAGCATATGGCCTTGGTTAGACTGTACACGATAAATTTGTATTAATTACTTAAAAGACAAAATTATTCTTTTTCTGTAATATTTTACTAAATTGCAGCAATTCATCCTGCCTCTGATTCTTGGCTATATTATTGCAGAATCATGGGCTGGACAATAATAAATATCATAACCAATAATTTACCACTCGTAACACATTGAGATGCTTGGTGGGGGGAGCACAAACTCTGGCCTCTGCTTTTTGCTTTTCTCAACTGCATGTACAGTACATCGTTAAATAATTATGGCCTGACACTGGAACAGAATGTTCATCCTTTTCCTCCATCTCTGCCTCCTCTAATGAGTGTGCCAGTGGTGTTGCAGGTGAGTTGTCCTTCATGATTGACCGCAGGCTAGCATCTAGACCTGACTCCATGTTGGTTTTGGCCTGAGCACTTTTTACATGGCAATCAAATTTGAAGAATAAAGACTGCCGCCTACCCAAATAAGCAGTTTCACTCAGAAATATGTCACACATCAGAAGAAAAATGCATTTACATTTTCATTTTGCACCACCTGGTAAGCACACTCTGAAATTAGGTGGTCTTGTGAAATATTGTAAAATACCAGCAACTGTAATTCTCTGCAGAGAGGAAAGAGTTCCAACTCATCTTGAAAGCATAAATCCTGACTGCTTGAGTGCACACACTGGCATTTGTTCTGTTGTGTTTGGTGCTTCAGTCTTAATACCACCCCTGTTCCTGCTGGCATTTGCTTTTCTGTTTCATGGGCTCTATGTCCATGTATTCAGATATTCTGTTCATCCAAGCCAAGCCTAACAAAATTCCTCTGTAATTCATTTAGATGCCTTTTTAAAATAATGGCCTTCCCTCATTTATTGACAACTGAGCACAGAACTTTAGCTGCCAAGCCTGAGATCCATATCCCGAGTTGTCATTCTGTTTTGCTGAAGAAAGCAACATAGCTAACAGTGCCATGTTTGATTAGGATCAGAGAAGGAGCACAGGGAGCCACAGCACAGGGTGTGCTGTTTGAAATGATCTCAGATTGCTACGGCTCCATATAATCTGTGATTCTGCGAACTTTCCCCAAAACACTGTAATGTGTTCTGATTCTGGAATCCATACATACACTTATTTTTCTGCAATGTTCAGGCTTTTTAGCTCATTTCATTAGCCAAATAGTGCCAGTAAAGTGCAAAGACGAATTTTTCATTTGTACTGATCAGACAGCATCCCAGCACTGCAGAAAATGAGTCTTTTCTATTCTCGACAGTTTCCTGATTGAATGCTTTTCCGCAGCCCACTCTACAGTTTTTGCAGACAAATAAAGTGATAACATTGTTTTTTGTGCAAATGTTTAATCATCAGTGCCCTTGGGCTGGTGAAAGCAGTCACTGAAACACCTGCTAGAGTTAATCACCTCATCTCACCTTCATAAATCAGGCAGAGGAACTCTGATGGTTCATTAGTGCAAGTACTGGTGAAAGAACGTCTCCATTCTGTTAATGTTGCTAATGGAAAATAGTATCAAGCCATTTTAAAACTTAATGCCTCCGCAGATATTGGCCCTATTTAAGTCATTCATTGTCATGCAGTGAAATGATAGCTTACAAAACACCTTGTGCTTTTCCACCACTATTTTGAGCACTGCCAAGTTACAGGTGATGGGGGAAAAAGTCAAATGACTTTGGCTATTTATTTCTTAAATGAACTCTTTTCTGTGCTTTTATATGGTACCCAGTTAAATATTTATTTGCTCAGCTGCATTTTGTGAAAAGAAAGAAATCCATAGCAAACACATTTAACTTACATAATGTGACACCATGACAGTTCACAGAAATATTTTATTTTACTGAAAAATCTAAACCAGGTTGTCAATGGATGAATGAGATGAATACACATGCAAAGCCCACTCATGGTACAGAGATACACTTCTTTCATGCTGTCTTTCTGGTGAACTGGGAGGGGAGGTAATTGAACGTACTGCAGGCAAGTCACTGCAGTCACTTCTGAGAAGTGATTTTCACTTTGCTTATAGGAGACAAGGAGACTCAGAGGGGGATGAGAAAAGCCAGAAATAAAGACAGGGAGAGAGATAGTCCAAGTGAGATTAAGGCAAAGAGTGTAAAAGAAAAAAAAAGAGGAAATGGAAGGAGCAAGAGATAGGAGACTCACCGCTCTTGCACACTGGGCAGCACTGGTCAGGCTCATATACGGGATCCACACACTCTGTCTGCGGGCAAGCTGACACAGAACACAAAACCTCCCCACTGGGTTCACATCGGCATTTCTCACATGGAGACACCTAGATACATGAACCCACATAAACATCACATATGTACGCACAGCAAAATGCTTACACAGTGATAGGAAACACACTATACATTAATCCAAAAGAGCATATATTTATGGAGTGTGTATATATACCCACTATATGGTCAAAAGTATGGACACCAGATCATCACACCCATATGTGCCCATTCCAAAACCATGGGTATTACCCTGGAGTTGGTCCTCTCATTGTTGTTATAATAACCTCCACTCTTCTGGGAAGGCTTTCCACTAGATTTTGGATTGTTCATTAGCGATGTCAGGCACTATGGTATTCAGTGGGGTTGAGGTCAGGGCTCGTTCCACTCAAATTCTTCCACTCCGACCTCGGCAAAGCTTGTCTTCATGGACCTTGCTTTGTGCACAAGGGCACTGTCATGCTGAAACTTGTTTGGGCTCCTTAGCGCCAGTGAAGGGGAACTGTAATGCTACATCCTATACAACTGTGTGCTTCCAACTTTGTGGCAACAGTTTGGGGAAGAACCACATATGGGTGTGATGGTCAGATATCCACAAACCTTTGGCCATATAGTGTATTTATAGCATATACAGTATACACAGTACACACAGTCAGGTCCATAAATATTTGAACATTGACAAAGGTATTGTTATTTTAGCTGTCTATCACATATTGTATATCACAGTATAATGGAGGTGAAATTAAATAATGAATACGACCTCAAATCTGTGTCAACAATTCAGCGGGGACTTCGTCAGAGAAAACACAGACGGTTTAACACAAGATGTATGCCATTAGTAAGCCTCAAAACAGATGGACAGATGAGACAAAGCTCAACTTGTATCAGAATGATGGGAAGAGAAGAGTATGGAGAAGGTTAAGAACTGCTAATGATCTGAAACATACCACATATCTTATGGCGTGGGCATGTATGGCTGCCATACATAGTTCCCTGGTTCCCTTGTATTTATTGATGAATTCTGATGCATATAGGGCTGTATTATCTACTCAGATTCAGCCAAATGCTTCAGAACTCATCAGACAGTGCTTCACAGTGCAGATGGACAATGACCCGAAGCATACTTCAAAAGCAGCCCAAGACTATTTAAGGCAAAGAAGTGGAATGTTCTGCAATGGCCAAGTCAATCAGCTGACCTGAATCCAATTGAGTATGCATTTCACTTGCTGAAGGCAAAATGCTCCAAGAACAAGCAGGAACTGAAGAAAGCTGAAGGAAAGGCCTGGCGCAGAATCACCATAGAAGAAACCCTAGCATCTGGTGATATCTGTGGGTTCCAGACTTCACGCAGTCATTGACTGCATAGAATTTGCACCCAATTATTAAAACTGACAATTTAATTAATGATGGTGTTAGTTTGTCTAACTACTTTTGGTCCCTTAAAAAGGGGAGGATCACATATAAAAAGTGCTGTAATTCCTAAACCGTTCACCTGATTTGGATGTAAATGCCCTCAAATTAAACCTGAAAGCCTGAAAGTCAACTCCAATATACTGAGGTAGACAGCTATATACCTGAACATGATGCACCTTTGCACCTTTGTAGCTTCTATGTTTTGTAAATGCAGTTTCATGATACAGAAACTAATTCTGTAAATCTAGAGGCTTATACAGTGGTTCGCTAATGTATTTGTGTTCAGAGATCCACCTCCTAATGCCCCAGAAAACAGCAAGTATGCTTACTAACAGGTTATGCTCACTCCTCTTTATTTTCCAGGCACAAAATACATGGAGAGTATCTCCAGCTGAGAGAACAATGGACAGCATGCTACTCTGTTTCTGCCAGAATAAAAAGGATTTATTTATGGCAACTTGTTGAGCATGAACGTGCGACATATCACCTACACTGAAAACGCTGATAAGTAGAACAGATGAGATCACACCTTGCCTCCATAAGAGAACAGCCCTGCAGGGTCTTAACAGATATTATGCTGAGATAGTTACCTCTGCCAAGACTCTAATTGTTAAGGTTGCCTTTTGCATATGTATTAGGAATACTAAATCCAGCCCCTAGATATTGCCAGTCTTTGTAAACAGACTTAATTTGTGTGCGTGGTGTTGAAGAGGTCTCCACAAGGCAAAGGAAGAACAGCACAGGAAAATTATGAAACCATGAAAATGAGCAGAGACATAACAAAGGTACAAACAACAAGCAGCTACAAATCTCTCTCTGGCAAGTGACTCATAGTTCAAAAAGAATAATTTGTAGACCTGATACTGCTTCTCACCTGATGACACAAGTGCTGCTTCGGAGGAAGACTTGTGACTAAACAGTAAGCACTGTCATATGGATAACCACCAAAACATGTCCTTCTTTTTTAGCACCATGATTTGCATCTAAATAGAAGCTCTGGGATTACAGATGTCATTTAGATCATAGAACACCAGGGAAAACAATAACATCATCTTTCTATGGGGTTATTCCAAATAGAGGAGGCTAAGATAAAAAAAAAAAAAACAAAACTGATGAATCCTTTGACTGAGACAAAGAAAAAGTAAGAACAAGAATAAGAATGCAGCACATTTTTGTTCTGTTGCAATCAATAGTGAATCAAGGTATGATGTACACATATTAGATTATTTCGACTTGAGTCCACCAGAGCACAAAAATTCAATTCACCTATGTGATGAACAGATACACGAGGAACCAATGGTGTAATGTGAGTGGAACTTGAGCTGACTGTCATTTTTTTCTGCCATAAAATATACTATAGATATCAGTATAACTATATAATTCATTGTATGTTAATAATATCCAGTGTATACAGCAACTGCTGGAAATCACTGGTGTAATCTTAGGTGGTGGAATAAAAGCAAATGACTATTTACATATTAGTTACACTGTAGAAGAACAGATTTCAATGTTTATAAAGCAGTGGAATAATAAGCCATTATTACAGCAAAACTGGTCTAACCTTGAACTCCTCCAGTGACGTGTAGGTCTTTCCTCTGAATTCACAGTAATTCTTCTGTTCTTTACACTGAGGACAGCACTGGCTGGTGTCCACACGCAGACAACGAGGGTGGACTTTTGGACACTCTGGCTGGTCACACAGGGGTCCCTCTTCTGTGCACAGGCAAGGACACGTGGAGGGTCCAGGCGTGAACTTCTCACCAATGGCAAACACAAACCCTGTCTCGTCCATGCAGCCCTTGCCTCTATAATCAGGGTAAGCATACTCATCAGTGGTGTCCACTGAGGCATTGGCCTCTACTGTTGGGTCTTCATCAGTTTTCTTTACAGAGTTCTGCTCTGCCCAGACCTCCTGTGTCTTTCCCTGAAGTCTGGATCCTCGCTTTAAGGAGCTCCAGGTGGGTTTCATTTTGCTGCTTGTTCTGTTCCCTCCTCTCACCCCTTCCAGTCCTAGGTTATCAATCTCCTCCAGGCGCTGCTGGCCACTGGAGTTCATCACGCCCTGCTTGGAATGGTTTAGTGCCCGCTCCAGCCGCTCCCTCTCCCCTGTCTCGGGCACTGGCACAATGGGAGTGCCCCATGCACTTGTCTGTACAAGCCAGGTTAGAAAGATAAGTCTTGTTGTCATGGCAATGGAGCACAGCATTTCTTCTCCCCACCACCCGCAAGGTGGGATGACACCTGGGCTTACATATCACTCCTCACATGGCAAACAGGATCAGACTCATCTGCAGCAAAATAAAAACTTCAACTACTCACCTTTTTAAAACAGTCACAATATAACATGATGGACATCAGCACCATGGATGTTGCCCAAGTTAACAGAACTCCCCAAGGTCTGCTATGGGCGTATTCAGCAAGAACAGCAAAACAGTTAGCCAAAATCAATAACACATTAAATGAATAAAACTGAAGTATTAATGTACTTCCCATAGCAATCCAGAAGTAATATAGTGCCCTCATTCAAGCCACCTATTATCGATTTTACTGTCCACTTACTGGTTGTGATTATGCTGCTTGAAATTGTTTCTGTAAAAGTTGTTTCTGTACATAGAACATAAAGGAGATGGAAATGTGTTAAATCTGACAGAATCGAGTGCAATCACACATGGTGAAAGCAATCTTCCAGTCACACCTCTACACATTGGTGGTAGACACAAAAGTAAATTGCTTCAAAGATTGGAGGGCTAGATCATCAGCTTCTTAACCCTTCTCACCAATTCTTTACTCTGTCATCCACAGTCAATCCAAGAAATGAAAGTCAGTTAGGTGAGCAGAGAGGTTAATTGGGAACTGGACCTGAATCACACTCGGGCAGAGGCGACAAAAAGAAATTGTGGTTTGTAGTAGGCGGAATGGACGGGATGTCACCAACTGATGAAATGTGATCAATCAGGTTAACACAAGATGTTAGTCCATCAGATTAACACGAGGGCTTTAACAGGCATGGTCCTCAAATCCTCTTGTTCTGCAGATTTCAGTGCTGTCTACCATCAGACTCCACATAGCTCATTATCAACCCTTCCTGAGATGATGATTAGGGAAACCTAAAACCTGCAGTCATCCAGAAGCAGGGCTGAGTAACAGATAAAGAGCCTGTTGATGCCATACACAGGTGCATAGACGCTTCACCACACCAAAGCCCAGTGTGGAAACAGCATTAGCATAACTCATCTCACTGATTTAACTGCAGCAGAACAATTCAGACTGTGATTCTACATTAACATTCCGCTATCCTGACCACTTTGCGGCTCGCCCACACACTTTAAAAGCGTATTTAGTAGCCAAAAGCCTCTTCAATACAGCACACAGCACAGAAGCCTGTAAAATCTCCGGCAGTGCTGCTTCTTCTCAATGCGCATTCTTATCTCTCTTTTAGATCTCCATGCAAGTGCTGGCGCCAAAATACAAACCCAAATTAACAGAATTCTCGCTTTTTTGGCGGTGACTATATTCCCTAAAGGAGCTGTTTTTATTCTGACAGGCTGAACAGTGGCATATAAATCACTTTAACAGTGTGGCTTGAACAAGTCCATCTCCCACACATTTAACTTAACTGTACGCTTTAGGAATACCTAACACAAACACTAACAGAAACACAAACACCATGCTATTTTGGATTTAATCCCAATACCTGTATGCCTTTCGAGGAAGCTTTTTTTTTAAGCTGCTTGATTCGAAACAGACGAGGATTTAATCCGCGCTCTTCCAGTTGAGGTTTGTGAACATCTCCACAGTGCCTCCACCACACACTGTGCATGCATACATCTCTTAACTGCGCTCTCAAACGCTGCCCAACGTTCCCAGCATTCAGGGTTGCCAGGTTGTTCCGAGAAGACCAGAATCCTCCTTTTTTTTCCCTTTGCTATAACGACCCTAAACTTCAAATCAGCGTTATATAAAAGAACAGTCTAAATAATTACAAATAATCAACGAAAGAGTATAAAATCTTAAATAATATCGGCTAAGGCAGTTTTATTTACATCCAAATGCTATTTAAAAATAGACACGTGTGCGGGTAAAATCGCAATCTGGCAACAGTGTAACCGTCAGGGTTTGGGGCTGAATGGCTGCCTTGAGCAATAAGTTAAGGCTGAGAGGGAGAGGGACAATGCTGAAAGGAAGCCTACGTTTCAAAACTCATATTAGCGTGCTAATCAAATGTTAGGCTACATATAGTCCCGAACACATTACTACGCCGTTTTGGATGTAGCCTCATGTCAGCAAAGCAAACCTGGGTGGCTGCAGCATTTTGTTCTGTAATGAAGTACATTTACATTTACAGCATTTGGCAGACGCCCTAATCCAGAGCCACTTACAGAAGTGCTTTGTAGTCTCTATCAGAACATATCCTCATACTCTTAAGTATGTGAATATGCAGTTTTCCACTTGGGTTTCCTCCGGGTTCTCTGGTTTCCTCCTACTTACTGAAATCATGCCACTCCAAATTGCCCTTAGGTGTGTGTGTGTGTGTGTCTGTGGATGGTGTCCTGCAATGGATTGGAGTCCCATCAAGGGTGTATTCTCATCTTGAACCCAGATGCACAACCTGCTAGGAGTGAATTGCACTAGTCCAGTACCAAGATGACAAAGGGACAGAACGACCATCTGAGTGGCCTCTGTGGTTAGAAATGGTCTCTCCTGATGTTGTATCAAGTGAAGTGCAAAAATGTGGAACTGGTAAAAGCAATATGAACCAGGCAATGTGTATATGAATGTATATGAGTGTATGTGGGTACATTACGTCCAACCACCAAGTGGCACATTCCCCGACTTCAATGAAAAGAGTAAAATTGAGAGAATTTTTGTTCCTTTATGATGCTGTTTGACTTAACCTATAAATATACCTATGAAGAGAGGTGATGTTATACATAGTTTTGCATGCAGTGACATTGAGAAGGCCGTGTGAATAAGTTTGATGTAACTTAAATAGAAGGGTAGGTAACTATGGTTCTATGAACACTGGATAAATGCCAGGGGCAGTAAATACCACCTAGATACCTTTTTGCGTGTGTAGAATGACATACATAACCAGAATTTCACCCTTCCTAAATGCTACGGGTGATGAATATCACCTGGGTAACATACTGTGACCTTAGGTTCATAAGGGTCTATCTGCCATTCAATCTTAGCTCAGATAGAACCTTATAATACTAAGGTACAGTGCTACAATGTCAACCAGAACAGACACACCTTACAACTGACTGGAAAGGTGTTAGGAAGGTGTTCAGACAGAGGCACCTTGCTCCTTTCATGAGCCCCCAGTGAGATACCAATGTATAACTTTAGCATAGATGGGGAATTGCAATGGAGGGACAGTAAGGTCAGGCAAGGTCCAATACTTCTTGTCCCGGTGGGCTGTATGGTTTGAACCACAGTCGACAATGAGTGAAAATGTCCTTCTGTACCTTGCCAAACCTTTCGCAGATCTGGGACGCCACTTTTTTACTGAGTTCACCATGAGACTAAGTACTGTAAAGTGTGGTCAAGGCACATAGGAGCCAGTCATCCAATTATAGAAGTATCCTGACACCTCTGGCTGTCAGACTCTGCCTGTCCTTGAAAGGCATACTTCAAAAGGAAAAATGTTCTGGCACAATAGAAACATGGAAAAATACATCACATAAATAGACTGACATGAAGCAGTTCTGTGGCTGCACAGTATGAATTACTGCTAGCCGATCACACCTGGTGTTGTGCATAAAATAGAGCAGATAGCTGCCCCATGTCCTGGCTCAGGTAGTGCACTGTTAGGAGCAAGACCTCGACCAGCTCCCTCACATGTGGAATATGGGGATGTGGAAGATTACAATTAAAAAAAATGCTATGCTACCTGAACAGCATGGAGAACAGTGGGGAGACTGTGGGGGCTGTGGTGCTGAGCCAAAGCACCGAGGGAGACTCAGTGGAGTCCCCACTTAGTGGAGAAACGAGGGGAAATCCACTCCAGCTCTTGTACGCATATTAGTGGAGTCCAGTTAGCTTCACAAGTTCAATGGTGAAGTGTATGGTATGGTGAAAGAGGACAACTCAACCATGCTAGTGTCATGTATTCATAGTCCTGTAGGTCACTAATTGGTGGACGATGTGAAAAGCACAGAGGGAGACCCCACTCAAACAGAGGTGAGTGAAGCACTGAGAACAATCCATAACTAACTCATTGCCAACGTGGTGAGTGATAGTTAATAATGCTAGCAAAATAATGTGGGAATCCAACTCAAGCTAGAAATGGACTCAAATGAAAATTATACTCACCACAGCTGTATAGATGATAGTAGATAATAGGAGTCTATCAACAGCTTTGGAGGATACTGTATCTCACAAG
Source organism: Pangasianodon hypophthalmus (assembly GCF_027358585.1). Taxonomy (NCBI): domain Eukaryota; kingdom Metazoa; phylum Chordata; class Actinopteri; order Siluriformes; family Pangasiidae; genus Pangasianodon; species Pangasianodon hypophthalmus. The sequence continues at coordinate 18,484,011 of NC_069712.1, forward strand.
CTGTTAAGCAGATAGCTCCATAAGGTGTGCATAAGATTTGACATGTATGAGGTGAGAAGAAGAAAGGGAATGATGGCTATAGAATAATGGTATTTACTGTAAATATTATGTCATACATAACTTTGTGACTTTGGTCTCAGCATATGTGCACATGCACACAAGAAGGTGTCCAGATGATATTCACCACCCCTGGAAGTTAGGAGGGGTGATTTTTTTTTCTTTTGTCCATAGATTTACATGGGTTTATTTCCAAAGCTGTGAATGAGGGGTACGGCTAAGGAGGATGCCATCCGCTCTTGCATACAATAGGACTTTTGTGCCTTGGGTGAGGTGATTACATCCTTTAAAAAACCTCTCTTCCTATCCAGCACATATCTGCATTAATGTGATTGATTTTTCAGTCTGTCACAATCATTTCCACAAGGCTGCTCTGATGGGGTGAGACGGAAAAATCATTAATTCAGCATTAAACAAAAATGTAGGCAGAGAAGCATTTCAGTGGTACTAGGCTGTTTGCTCTGGCTTCACCTCCTCTCAAAGAAGAGCTTCTTCTAACACTAGAACAATCGATCCAGTCCAATAATATTCAGGTCTTTGCATGCAGACCTGATTCTAAAATAGGTAACACCTGGGGTTGGGGTTGCATTCTGTAACTTGGCTGTGAATTGTTCATATGTGTGTATCACGCAGGAGGTGAAGTTGTTACATCAATGTTGAATAGGGTCACTGCTGGCTGAAAAGAAGACAGGGGGCCTAAACTCAGCAAGTGACAATGTGGTAATGGTTTGCTCAGAGCAGATGCGTGTATATGGAACCTGTGAGAAAATCTGTTAATGCAGTACCTGTGAAAAGGCTTTTTCATGCCCAGTTAGGGGAAGAGGTAAAATAAAGTTCATCCCTGACAACACAGAGACATTTGTTAAAAAGCCATTAAGATAGAGCCATTTATAAAACATGACTAGCATTGCACTATAATAGAATAACACAATAGTAGCTCTACAGTCATTGTTATATACACAATACCTGGAATGGCACATACTGAAAGACATGTTACCATTTTGAACATTTTGTTATTCTGGTTTGTACAAGGATCAGTAATTTGGATGCATCAAATGAATAAATGTTGAGAATGTGAATCCTGTGCATCCTGTGGGTGAATTGCCTTGTGGAGCGGAAGTATGAATTTCCTGCAGCACATAAAAAAAGCAGTTAATACCATACTATAAATCAAAAATTAGATCTATTAAAATAACTGAAATTATAAGAGATTCACTGTCACTGTGATACAAATTCTGCTTGAGGATTGTATAAAAGCGCAAGCTTCCTTCAACCCAAATACCTCATATTTAAACAATCTATGTTATGGAAAACAGCTACACTAATTTAGTAATACAACTGCAGACACTATCTTTGCAAGCATCAAGAGAAACTTATGAATGTCAGTAGAATTCAAAAAATTCTGTATTCTATTAAAAATGGAACAATTTAATTTGAAAAGTCAAGTCACCTTTATTTATATAGCACATTTAAAAAACAGTGAGTGTCGGCCAAAGTGCTGTACATCATCTCAGCTAAATCTAACCAATGAAATAAAAGACAAATAAAATTTCAAATAAAAGAATAAAAAGAATAAAACTAAAGCAGTAAATCAAAGGAGAAACAAAAACATTAAAAGACAAAACCACAGATAAAAGACAGGTCAAAACAGAAGACCCGATACTACAGATCTTAAAGACCTTCAAATGTCTGGGAAAATTAATATGTTGAGAAAAGAGGGAAAATCAGTCAGAACCATTGCACAAGCATTGGGCATATCCAATACAACAATTTGGAATGCCCTGAAAAAGAAAGAAACCACTGGTGTACTAAAAAATAGACATCAAACAGGTCGGCTAAGGGAAACAACAGCAATTGATGACAGAGACATTGTGAGATCTGTGAAGAAAACCCCCAAAACAACAATCAGTGATATCACCAACAACCTCCACAGGGCAGGGGTGAAGGTATCACAATCCACTGTTTGAAAAAGGCTTTAAGAGCTGAAATATAGAGACCATACCAAAAGATACCACAAGAACCACAAAAGTTCTGGAACCAAGATTAAACTCTACCAAAGTATTGAAAAGGCCAAATTGTGGAGAAAGAAATGATCTGCTCATGATCCAAAACATACAAGCTCATCGGTCAAGCACAGTGGAGGCAGTGTCATGGCTTGTGCTTGCATGGCTGCCTCTGGAACAGGCTAACTAATCTTTATTGATGATTTAACTCATGATGGTAGCAGCAGAATGAATTCAGAAGTCTACAGAAACATTCTGTCTGCCAACGTACAGAGAAATGCATCCAATCTAAATGGGAGGAACTTCATCAGGAAGACAATGACCCAAAACACACTGCCAACACAACAAAGGACCTCATCAAGGGAAAAAGTGGAAGGTTTTAGACTTACCAAGTCAATCTCCAGACTGTAACCCAATTGAGCAGCATTTCTCCTCCTGAAGAGGAGGCTGAAGGGAGAAACCACCCAAAACAAACATCAACTGAAAGAAGCTGTGGTACAAGCCTGGGAAAGCATCACAAAAGAAGAATGCAACAGTTTGGTGATGTCAGCGGGTGGCCGGCAACCAAATATTGTTATTTACTTTAATTTACTTTAAGTCTATCTGTTCCTATACTTTTGCTCACCTAATAATTGGGCGGTCTGCCACCAATGGTGCCATGTTCTAAGCTGTTTAACACATCTAGATGTAAATATTAGGACATGAAAGCTGAATTTCTGATCTATGATCTCATGTTCATCTTTTGATCTGAAATTCAAATGTCTTCAGTGTATAGCAAAAACGAATGAATTAGCCTTGCTGTTCCAATATGTTTGGAGGGGACTGTGAATCAGTGCCAAGCCATGCAGTGATTTAAAAACGAATAATAAAACCTTGAACTGTTCTGGGCTTGACTGGCAGCCAGAGAAGTGAGGCCAAGACAGGAGAGATGTGTTCTCTCTTTCTGGTGCCAGTAAGGAGCCGAGCAGCTGCATTTTGGACCAGTTGAAGATGGGACAGGGTTGAGTCCCATGTAGAGTTAATTGCAATAATCAATTTGAGAAGAAATAAAAGCATAAATAACAATCTCCAGATGATTAAATGACAACATACATTTACTTTGGCAATAGTTCTCCTTTGAAAAAAGCTTCCTCTCACAACTGAGTTTACCTGTTTGTCAAATTTCAGTTCAGAGTCGAAAATAACACCAAGATTTTTTAGCTTTGTATAATACTTGACGAAGGCCACAGTTGGTCAACTACAGTTCTTGTGGAGTCTGGATTACCAAATATAATGATTTCTGTTTCGTCATTATTTAACTAGAGAAAGTTTTTAGACAGCCAGCATTTAATATCTGTAATACAGTCAAAGAGATTTTGCAGAGAGCCATTATCAACAGGTTTCAATGGGAGATACAACTGTGTGTCATCAGCATTAAAATGGTAGGAAATAATTTATGAAACAAATGAACCCAAGGAGAAGCATGTACAAAGAGAACAATATAGGGCCCAGGAACAACCCCTGAGATACACCACTGGTAATTTTTGTTAACACTTTTCATTTAAGTGTTAAGTGAAAAGTGTGAAGTCCAACATTTATGAGAAAGAAGTGGAGAATGTTATCAAAAATAGCCTAACACATATGTATAACCATCAAATAGTGAATATGAAAATACATAAAACAGTAAATAGACTAGTCATAGTTCTTTTTTCCAGTGAAGTTTAGTAAACTTTACACTTTGTCAGTTTTCATATAATCAAACCTTGGACTAATGAATAATACTGAGAACTCAAAAACAGCATATGGCTTGGGAATAGTCCAGAAGGAAAAATGAGAAGCTGCAGCATGTCAGCATGACTAAAGAGGCCTCAGGCCAGCTACTTCTACATAAAGTCGAGGAAAGATGTACACCATCAGGGCCAAAGGACTACAGCAAATTACTATGGTTCATAATACTTATAACACAAATATAACCCATTTTCTGCCAGTGACGCATCCCACCTCTGCTCCATTACAGTCCTAGTGAAACTTTTAACTTGTACATAGTTACAGTTAACTGGAAACAATAGAAACATCAAGAAAATACACAATAAAATCACAAATAACCATAATACACTGTCATTTACATACATGTAGCTCATTTCCTCATGTCACTACAACCATGAATATTTTGCATAGTTGAATATTATATGGGACTAATATTTGTATTTTTGACCTAAATTAATTAAAATTTTAATTTCCTGCTTTTAAGCACCTAGCACAGGTGATATATTCAGTAAAAGAGACTCAATGTGACTATTTGAGACTAAGTAAAAACAAAGGATTTGTACTTTTTGAAAAAAAAAAAATTTAAAGATCATGTACGTATATGCATGTACTAAAATTGCATGTAATTGACTACCTTAATAAGTTTGAGCAAGGTTTCAAAATCAATATGCTGTAACAATAATCACATTAGTTATGGTTTTGAAGGGGGGAATGGAGTGTCAGAAAAATATATGGCTTGATATTACTATCTGAAACATTTCTAAATGAAATGCCAAAGGAAATGCAGCATTATATGAGATGCATTTCATTTGTGTCCTGTTCATTTGCATAATATTGTACAGAAATGTACAAAAGAGGACAAAATCTTCAAAGCTGTCAAAAAAAACCAGAAAACATAACATGTAAATGAAAGATTGTCAGTGGTGGTCAGTAGGGGGCGAACCTCTGATGCTCTGCTTTTTTGATGGTGGCTGAGGCAGGGATTTTTGTGGTGTAGGGAGTGAGGCCCGGCGAGGCAGCAGCGTGCACGGCCAGCAGAGGCACAGTTTTCATGCCAAGCAGGCTGGAGACTGGAAGAGCATAGTGGGTAGTAGGGATGGAGGGCATGGCCGGGGGTGAGTGGACATTAATGGCCGAGGGGGCAGCCAGCATGGCCGCAGAGGCAGAGGCAGGAGAGGCAGACTGGGAGAAACTCAGGCCGAGATCAACAGTAGTGCTGGAGGAAGAGGAGGCAGCCTGGATGCTGAGTTTAGCCATCTCTAAACTGCAAACACAAACACATACCCACACACATTCCACCACCACAGGGCAGGGAGGGAAGGAGGGAGGCAGGACAATGTTAATAGTTAGAGGAGGAACCAAAGAGGGTGGAGGTTAAACAGGAAAGCAAGACAAATGGGGATAAAAAAAAGAAAGATCAATAATGGGAATGTTATGTGTTACAAAGAGAAATAATAACTAGGATTTCACATGCCTTGATAAGTATTAATAAAGCTGAGGGGAGCCAACATAGGTGGGATTAAACAAAAGGATGGAGCATGAAATATTTCATTATAGTGATATACTAAAAGTGTCAAATTCTTTTAAGCTGAAAATACTGGAATACCAGTTACTGTAAACTGTAAACTGTAAAAGCCAAAGGCTTGTGTTTTGGCTGTCAGGGGTCCTCTTACCTGGCACTGATGAGGTATTGAGCCAGGCAGATGCTGGCTGGGGAGCCAGTAATGGTGACATGACGTACTGCTGAACCATCTGTGGCACTGGCTATCTTGATTTGGGCTCCAGACATCTGGCGAATTTCATTGATCTTAGTGCCTTGTCTGCCAATAATGCAGCCTATGAGCTGAGAGGAGACAAGGGTAAGTGGCACATGGCATGATTTATTGGGAACCTCTGAATTCTAAGTAATAATAGTAGTTTTACTACTGCTTAACAGGAAAGGATCACACAGAACCTTTTCTTGTAATTATTGTGAAGATATAGGTATGGGGAAAAGTGTGAAATGTGAAAATGTTAGCCATCTTGGTCAGTTTAATTAAATACTAATGCTTTATTAATCACTGACCCATTGTTATGATCCCAGTAATGCCCCTGTGCCACAGTGAGAGATTAAAGTCACACTGGTGACAGCAGCAGTGAAAAGGGAGAAAGGAAGATGCTTAAAAATCTTCTGTACCTCCACTGGTCTCACAGCAGGGTCTTATGTGTCACTGAGGTCATTACTGAAATGTGACCTGCCATGAATGCTGCCAATCAGCCATATTATGCCTCAAGTTTAAAGGCTAATGCATGCATTTCATGCACAATGTAATTGTGCTATCAAAAACACTTACCTCATTAGGTATGCTCAGCTCATGAGAGCTTGGTGAAACTGACATATCCAGACCTATTTAGGAAATAGACAGCAAAAACTCACAAAACATTCAACAAGGCCATATCAAGTGGCTAAATATACAGTATAACATGGTCTATATCACTACTCCACTGGTAAAACTAATAAGCTATGCCAAAATAAAACTAAGTCAAACTGAATCAATAACACTAATTTACATCATGTAGAGAGCAGCAGGGCTTTGCATGTACACAGTGCCAGACTAATTATATTTGGACTGCACTGAATAAACTAACTTTTCAATTAAAGTTAGAGGCAGTCTCTTGTAAAGTAGTTCCTTTTTTCTTATAGCAGTAATCATTGTTGGCCTGTTGCAGTGTGTGGTTGTTACAGAGTAAGTGCAGTAGTGTGAAAGGGATGGAGATGACGGGTACTGTGGTGGACTGATCAGGTCAGGGGTGATGTGGAGGTACGCATGGAGGTGCACATGAGAAGACCAGATCACACAGACAAATCACAAAGCCTCCACAATGTTATCAGAGCTCATGACATGACAATGAGCAAAAAAGTCACCTGATTCATAAAAAATGGTTTCAGCTAGTGAAAGATATGTATGAAACACATTCAGTCTTATGACTGTGATGGCCTTAAGATGACATGAATTCGCTTTCCCTTTCTTCAGAGTGGAACAAACAAAAATTAGCATGATTGATAGTGTTGATTAACACATGCAGAGAAAGGGAGGGCAGGAAAGAATAGTGTGGGGAAACAGAAAGAAAAAAAGAAATTACAGAAAAACCAACCGAGACAACGATGAAGAAAAATGGACAGAGTGACAAAGGGAGAGAAAAACTTCCCCAGGGATCTTTGGGTACGTACCAGGGAAGGCAGGGTTGCTCTGCCCAAGGGAGGTAAAGGGGATATGCTGCATAGCCAACTGGTGAAGCTTGGTCAACTGCAGGGCAGGAAGGGAGGTTAGAACTAGCCAATCAAATGGAATTATTTCAGAGGAAAACACATCTACAGACAATACACAGCCAATGTTCATGCTCATAATTAGAACTGTTACTTGGGCTTGTTAGAACTTAGCCCAAAATAACCTGGCATCATGACTGTAATCACATCTGATTCTATTAACACATTTTTGTGATAACACTCAAGGGTATGAAAAAAACAATGGAGGAAAAGGTGTTAGTAGCACCAGGCATTAGTCATACAAATGCATGGTCCTCCATGAGAAACCATTGTTCTAACACTTTTGTGCATTCAAAGAAACTGCTATATTAGTACTGGTCCCTCTGTCAGTATTTTAAGGTGAAAGGCATTGAGATGTATAATGGAATGCACTGGTAAAGGTGCAGTGGTAGAAAGGGAAGAAGGTGGTTGGGGAAAGTGTAGTGATGACTGTTAATAAGAGATCTCTGATCAACATCTCTGACAAGACAGCAGTATTGGCACTCACGTCTTGGGGAGGAATGGTGTACTGCGCTGGAACAGCAAAAGTCTACACAAAAGAAAACAACATCAGGCTGGTTGGGATATATGAATAAAAACGTTATACACTTTTTATTCAGTTCAGATACAGCTCTATGTCTTTGACACAGTTGAATGCAAGAGAATTGTGACTACCAATCTTCTCAGAGTATTAACCACAAGGGGTCACTGTATGAATATGTCCAACAACCACCTGGGCTGGCTCATTCAATGTTTATGAAATTCAGACGCTTGCTGCATTTTAATGCTTCAGGAAGGATGTGTTGCAGATCTAAAAATTACTAAAAGTCTACAGGGCCCTAACATGCTCAGTCAGCTTGCCATGTTAACCTTTTACACCTCCCATTCTGAAGGTCAGGATTGCTGTGCCTTACATGCCTTACAAGCCTCTTAAACAACATACAGCCCTTTATAATTTAAAGGTCAAAGCATCATATACATATAATCACACACAATGCCCACTATTCTCATTTTCTGAATAGAATAGAATAGAATGTTGCATATTGGCTGAGAAACAATGATCGAAAAAGGCCTGCTGAGATTCTCCTACTGCATTGATCAAAACAGACAGTCCTGGATCAGCAATTCAGGGAAGCCACCCAGAGCAAGCCTTATCTACATGTCTTAGAGCACTGAAGCAGACTACTAACCACTGTGCTGACTATATTACTGATGAAAACTGAGGGAAAGATTTATTCGGCCACACTGATCTCAAAGAAATCATTAGCCTAAATATCCACACTCATAGCTCCCCACTAAGAATGCAGCTACGCAGCCATTAATGTTTAACTAGAGCCCCTGAATTCATAAACTAATAGCTGCTGCTCAGTGAATCTGTGAAATGGATTGAAGTACTCACAGGAGCTGTATGTGGTTGGGATAAAACTGTGGGATTGCCACCAGAGGATGGCTTGGGCCGGTAAGGAATTGTTGCTCCTTTAGGCGGTGACTACACAAAGAAGAAAAGAAAGTTCATTCAACAAATTCAAATATTTTCTTAGTGCACAGTATGCGTTCCTCTGCTGGAAAGCCCCAGAGTGCCGGTAGACAAATTAGGCAGGACAGAAACATGAAAAGCATGCGATGAACATAATGAAATAAAATTCAAATGAAGCATTTAGGTGAATATTAGGTTAGGTACTTTCCTTAAGTTAATAATGCTGAAGCATGAAGGAAATCATCCATCTCTAAGCGGTAGTCATTAAATTTTACGTGCACACACACACACACACACACACACACACACACAATGTTTGTCTTATTATCCTTGTGAGGACCTTCCATGGATATAACATGGAAAGATCCCCATAAAGTCAAAACTGCTGGATATTCCTATCCTTGTGGGAACATTTGGTCCCCACCACAATTAAAAAAAACATGTTCACACACATGTACACACACCTCCAGCATGATGGTACAGATGTGTCTCACACACTGTGTGATGGCATTGGGGGTGCCAGAGATGGTCACTGCTCTCTCAGTAGACTCTGGTAGTAAGTCTCCAGCTACCTGCACCTGTGCACCTGTGGTCTAACACACACAACTGCTAATGCAAATGTGTCAAACAGTAGCTAAAGATGTGAGATGGCTAATAAAAACAAAATAAAAACAAAAGAAATTACACCTCACACTGTTACATCATGGTATTATATTCTTTATCTGTTTTGCTTTATGAGCGCACCACATAGACACATTCCGAATAACAGCTCAGTACAAGTCTTGATTGGGCATTGTTACGATGGGTGCTGTTATTTAGGACAACCTATTTGGATACTTCATATAAATATGAATCTATTTTTGCTCTGGAGCTTCATCATGTCCTAGACATTCAAATCTACTGGGAATTCAACCAACCAGTTCACCCGCCTCAGCCCTGAATAGAGAGGACAGCTAAATTTATCCTGTGAAATTCACATACAGAAGCACAATTCTTGCAACAAAGTGCACTGTTCTCCTGTCAAATGCTAATACATTGAGAAAAGTAATGCTGCTTCAGGGGTTACCACTACTTCTGAACTGCTTTCTTCCTAGTCAAAAAGTGAACTGATAATTGAAAAAAAAAATTTATATATATATATATATATATATATATATATATATATATATATATACAAGGTGTTTGAAATTGATGCCAAAAAGGGCACCGTGTATATCTGTAGACTTAATGGAGCAGCCCTTAGCTCACAAACACAATAGCTCTTTTTTGATGAGAACAATTAATCACACTGAGCCAAAGCGTTCCTGCTGGGCATGCAAACAAAGAATACCAAGTGTTCGACAAAATGACCATGCAATGAACATTTGGGACTCCTTCATAACTTTAATTCTCTTTCATTTGTTATCAGGTTAAAGATTGTATCTACCTCTCTGATCTCTTTGATTTTGGAGCCTCCTTTGCCGATAAGTGAGCCACACTGACTGGCAGGGAACACAAGGCGCAACGTGACAGGAGGTCTGCTTGACACTGTGCTGTTCACCATGCAGGCCAGTATATCCTGCAACAGAGACCCAATAATGTCCATAATGTCCGCTTCATTAAAAGTCATTCCTTCAACCTTGCAGAATGTGATGGCATCTATGCTCTACAGACGGCAGCTAATTAAAACTGTAGAATTCTATAATGTCTGGGGAGCTACATGAAGTGAAAGATAAAGAAATTTTAATTACAGCCTAAACCCATTTAGGCAAGTATGGCATGTATTTCATACTATATTAACAGTCTCCAAATACACCACACAATTTCTTTATTAAAGTCTTAATAAGTGCTACTTTCAAATAAAGTTTAAATCCTTTGTGTAATGATTACCAGTATATTACAGCAGAATGACATTAATTGCATATAATGATTTTTTTTTTGTTCAATATGATATGCCACACCTCCTCAAACTTCTCTGCAATCATGGCAAAAGCTTTGAAGATGACCTCAGAGGCACCAGTGATGGTGACGATCCGTTCTGTGCTGGAGCCATCGGATATATTAATACGTGCTCCACTCTATTAAAAAAAAAAAAGCAATAGTGACCTTATTCTAGTGCTGATTATGGCCAGTTTATTCAGTACAGAGTTCTTTTCTCTACGCAGTCACTGCACATTGTACAAGGCAGACAAAAACACATTCATTTTAACATTCATTTTAACAAACATTCATTTCATGTTTATTCTTCATTACTGTTGAAGAATGTATTTTTTAATTCTGCAATGTACAGTGTTTTTTTTTTAACCATTCATTGTAGCATGGTAACATTTGGTAAAAATATTTTACAATTTAATTGTAATACTTACCTCTTCTCTCATTTTCTTGACAGTTTCCCCTTTCTGAGATAGAGAAGGTGGTATTAATTAAAAAGGGGAAAAAACACATGCTCAATATACAAATAAGTACAACACAATTGTAATCAAATGTATAGTTGATTAATTTGTTGAATTAGAATATCTATACCTTCCCAATGATACTGCCCACTTCCTGCAAAAAGAATTCCACAAATAATATATAAATATAGCTAACCAAAATGAATGACTATTATTGAGAGTGTACACCACAAACAGTAACTTCAGATGTAGATGAGTGTCTTTTCATTGCTGATCTACTGTATTAATGTATTCGAGTATATTTTTATACTGTAAAACTAGTGCATTCAACACCATATACATATAAAATACAATGAGACTAACATGAATGAACAAGGGGTACATGTTAGTTTACTTATTAGGTGTTACTAGGGTATGTGTATTACTGGAAATATTGAAGCATAGCATGCTTAGATCAAAAATAGAACACTGGTAGTGATACCGTAAGTTACCACATGACACCCTGGCTGGTAATGAATTACTATACTATAATCCGGTGTGATTTCTACTTTCAACAGAGAATTTATTATGAGCTGAAATAGCTCATAAACATTTGTAATGCAAGAGTTTGCAAGCCTCACCTTTCCATGCATTAGTAGGCGGATGGTGAGAGTGACATTTAGCCCTCCCTCAGACCACAAAGCAACCTCTTTCTCATTCATATTCATACTTCTTGATGATCTGGACACTTCACACTTTCAGACAACGGGCTCTGTGTAGACAAACAGATAAGGATGTCAGCAATTCAGTCAGCCTAGCCGAGAATGAAGCAACTGCAGTTCAATAAGCCGTCTCAGCGACAACCATTTCCAATCTCTACATATTTGATTATTTCAATAAACCCTACAAAAACTGATTCCTCTATACCACTCAAAACAATATTCAATTCCAGATTCGTCTGATATTTCACTTACTTTGCTATTGGGAGCACTCATATAGTGTGAGACCTAAACACTGCAGTTTCAGCTCTGTTTACATGTACGTGCATTCTACTGGTTCCATTTTAATAAAACTGTTGTGGCATGTTTTATAAGCTTCAACAGGAGCTGTCTGTTTCCTGTTGGGCCTTTGGATCCAGTGATGTTCGTGATGTCTAAACAGGGTGTCATTAATTTATTATTACAGTATATTATTATAATCGGCAGTCCTGATTTGTTCTTAAATTCCTGTGTATGTTCAGAAAATATTTATCATTTTTTAAATATATGAGAGGTCATGCGGTCATGCCTTACATACAGGTGCACTGAAAAATGACTTGTATTTCCATACACGTCTGAATGGCCTTTGAAGGTCTTTTGTGAATATCTTATATAGCAATATTTATTGGGCAGTTTTGCACTGAAATTGATACCACACATGCTATTTGCCTCATGAGTCCATGCAGGTCACAGAATGTGTTTCATTTGAATTTTAGGTGGTACAGAATAATAATATTCCACCACCTGTCCTTCATTTTTCAGATACGTACATGAGATATGAATTAAGCAGACCTCTCTCTCTGTCGCCATTTTACTCTGGATGAACTGGAAAGAGAGTGTACACATTTATTAAATGACAAAACAGACAGAAAGACAAGTGTTTCTTCATTTGAACTTAAAGAACAATAAAGTTAATTGGAATGAGAGGTCTGGATCGAAAGAAAAAAAGCGTGGAATTTTTACTAGGCTTCAGTCGTCTGCTGGTCCATCAGGTAAACACATCAAACAAGCAGCAACAGCCTTGCCTAATCCTATAGGCCAGGATTTATTTGGCTAATGCTAAATCCCTTTTGACCCATTTCTGTCTCCTCAAGCTTGTCAGCAGTCCCCCAGACCACAGAAACCACTCTATTACGCACAGCAATAACGAGGCCAGATGCATTGTTCATATATGCACTGTTTATATTTCTTCACAGATCATGTGGCTCTCCGAAAACACTAAGGAACTGTGATATTAGCATACATTTTTGTTCAACAACTTTAAAGTAAACTCCATGTATTCATTGTTTAAACTTCGTTATTAACTTAAAATACCAGGCAAGCAAACCCTGTTAACAAATCAGAATTTACACTGTAGTGTTTAAGTGATATTTAACACATTTCAAAGAATTCTTAAATAAGTCTTCTACTTTTAATTACTTCTTCATTTTATTATTCATTTGAAACAGTCACTGGCTACATGTATTGACTTTACATTACTTTAAATATAGATATTAATAAGTTTGTTATAAATAGGATTGGTCAGGACATGTAATCACTGGATATTTAAACACGTATGACAACAGGCAAAGAGTGTGACTTCTAGAAAACACAGTGTAAAATGCATAGCTGAACTTATAGTTCATACATAAATCAACTTCAGCAGTATTCTAATAGAACGGCTTTAAAAATCACCATGAACCAATTTATCTTCAAACCAATTACTTTCTGTCTAGAATCTACCCATAAGCGCGGTAGGTTAAATGCATGAATAAGCCTGTTTGGCACTCTGTAAATGTGACAAGCAGCTAGTTAGCAAACTGACCTGCTGGGCTGATTGAGGTTGAGGCAGAAGGTTGGTGTCACTCAGTTGCTTTTCCCCTCTTGTTTGCCTTGTTTCTCCAACAATGTGAGTGAGTGTGTGAGTGTCCAGTGGCTGTATGGTCCGGTAATGAAGAATTGCCCTCCTTTGTTGTCAGCTGTATTCACAGAATAGACAGATGGCCATGTGCCCGTAGCTCTGCCTGACTGAGACTAGCTTTACTGTTTTCCCCCCACTGTATTAGTCTCAGATAAGCCCATACAGCAGGGTAGGCCAGCTTGGAGTTCCTCACTTAATACAGTAGGTCCCATCATGGGAATAGTGAAAGCAGTAAAGTTAGAAAGAATACATTCACTTTATATGAAAGGACTTCTGCTTCAGGTTGGCTACACTTCAATGCTCCTGAAACTTATTAGCAATCTAACTTGCAAATAAAGCAGACAGAAACACACGACTAGTAAATGCAGACATACAAAATCAGTCTGTTATGGACAGGTTGGCAAAATATTTGGCAAAACGATGATAAAAGTTTGATTTTTTTTTATTTAATCAACAAGAACATGTCTAAACTGATTGTGTCACATCGTTATAGACGGAGAGACACAGAGAAGAGTCTGTCATCCCTTCCCCCAACCCAGCCATCTTCTTCTGCTAATGAGACCATTTCCACGAAAACAATGTGGTCCTTCAACAAAAAGAGATGCATTCGGTTTGAAGGCCAAATTATGAAGTGAGGGAATCAGTGGAGCAGAAGTGATATTTAATTACTGCCCCTGTTTGAGATGGAAAGTGATAATGGTACATAGCCATTTCCCAGATTCATCCTTCTTTAAACCTCAAATCTATTGCACAAAATTCCATGTGTTAAACATATACAGCTCATAAAGTATTCCTGTTAAAAAAACCTCCTGTTCCTCACTCCAGACACTTACACATATCAGTGACAGAGTGTTAGAATTGAGGAGTGTAATGTGTATCCCTTGATTATTTTATGCCAAGGTTGAAGACTTTTATTTGCTCCCTGTTGCAGTATATGAAACATCAAAACTCCACGGAAAAAACTGTCAATACACTTTTACTCTGTATCCAACGGGTGTTAGGTCTATTCACACCTCAGTTTCAGTAAGTATGGGGCACTGAGCTTATTGGGTATAATTATATAATAATTCTCTGATCCGCAATCACAGTTTTACTGTGGAAAGAAAGATTTTCTCAGAAGAAGACTACAAATAGCCTTTTTTTGCTGTTGTTTTGTTGTTTTAACAGGGCATATAGAGCAGTGGTTCTCAAAATGAGTTTTTTGTTTTTTTGTTACAGGACTGTTGCCTCACACTTCCAGGGTTCTGGGTTCAGTTCCCGCCTCTGCACAATTTGCATATTCTCACTGTATATTGGGGGTTTCCTCCCCAGTCCAAAGACATGCAATGTAGTCTGACTGGCATTTCCAAATTGTCCATAATGTGTGTGCATGATTGTGCCCTACAATAGGCATCCCCCAGCCTGTGACACCCCTGGGATAGGCTCCAGACTAGTTCTTATAGTTAGCCTGTTTAGCCTGTTTGACTCCTTGACTCTATGGATTTAATCCAAACCTCAGGAACAACTGAAAACATGTATGCCTATAAATAATGTCAGCTTGGGCCTAAATGGAAAGTTCAGGAATAGAAAGACCTATGGTTCTAATAAGTAGACAAGTTTATTGTACATATTCTAAAAAAGAGTGTAATATTTATATTCTTGGATCATTATTTTCATAAAGATTTCCTGAGGGGGTCTGTGGAATGGGTTTTACAGTTAAAGGTGTGCTCCTTTTGTGTGTGTGTGTGTGTGTGTGAACCCTTTGAGAACCCCTGGTTTAGAGCAGTGTGTCAGGCACTGCAGCAGGTTTTCCCATCTAATTAGCTAAGAGCAATGATTGCAGTTAAACTGTGGGAAGTCAGGCAGTCAGTCCCACTGGAGCAGAGTTCCAGTCAGAGGCGTGTTGTGCACTTCGCCTTGTTTTCTCCGCTCACATGTGGACTTGGGACTCACTGTAGTCTGTCACACAAGTACAGTTCATTGGACAGAATGTCAGCGACAGACAGCCAGTAAGAGAGGCTGACATTTTGATATAATGGAGGAGTATTCGAGTGAATTTAGCCGCCTGTGCACGTTTGAGAGCTTTAAGGAAATCTGGCCGGGTTACAGTTTCGGCTCAGAGCAGCAGCAGCTCATCCGCCGCGAATTTTCCAGACTCAACGGTAAACCTTTACATTCATAGCTGCGCAGACACACCAAGTTTCCTTGCCTGCTAATCGTTTCTTCACAGTGAGCGTTGTGTTTATCCACTGACAGTACGAAAAGTGGAAGAAAAACTCAAGAAAACGTAGGCTATTGTTAAGTTTGAAGTTTATTTCATAGCTAAGACACTACTGAGAGGGTGTGTGTGTGTGTGTGTGTGTGTGTGTGTGTGAGACGCGCCCTCTGCTGCTCAGCATGCTACAAACAAACGAGAACTCTCGCACTATGTTCTTAAAGTTACAGTGCTTGTTAAAAATAGAAAAGAAAAGAAAAAACTTCGGGACAGAAATCTTTTCCTGAGCTGTCCTGACACTCCCTGCTTTAGACATGAAAGATTTTTCTCTCATTATGCTTCTGTAACACTGGTATGAGACCAGATAATAGTAACCACACATTCGCGAATAATTAGGCCGCACCCAAAACTGCATACTACTGTACTGAAGTGTCACGACACCACTAAAGCATATCGCACACTGTGCATTGACCTGGCACTGACAGCCATGAGATTAATCCGCACAGTGGACAAGGACGCAGCACAACCCACGTTACAAAATGTTCCTCCGCAGCTTGCACTAGCATTATTGTTCCAACGACAAAATCTTCCATCCAGCAGCTTTAAAATATTCTTTTATTTAAGATTTTACGTGGTTTCACACCAGTCTCTTCAAATTAACCATTATGGCAGGGGAAAAGGGATTATTTTGGCAAAGGAAAGTTGCACTAAAGGCAGGGGTGCCAGTAATTATGCCAGGTGGATATGTTAAAAATTATATGTTTTTTGATGAGTTTTTTTTTAAACATGAATTTACTTAAATCATCTTTATTAGAGGTGCCAATAATTCTATACCTGGACTTTATTTTTAGACTTCATATACTGTATTGTTATTTATATCTTTTTTTTGTTTAATTGTTTGTTATGTTTGTTATACTTTGTTAGACATTTTAAATGTATAGACAATGTATATAATTGTATTTTATAGTGATTTTATATAATAATTAAAGCTATTATTACTACTATTAATTAGCAATTTCTTACACAGATATTACCTACCTTGATCATGCGGGGACAACATTCTTTGCCGAATCCCAGGTCAAGTCGTTTTATGAGGATATATCCAGGAATGTGTACGGTTAGTAATTTCATAAGCAATACTCTATTAAATCAATTCAGATATCTTCCTAAATCCTTAGATTAAATATACCTGCAGTAGTAACTGTTGTTCAACATTATTAGATGTGACAGGCCTAAATATGAGTGAGTTACTAAAGTTAAGTATTTCTCACAGGTAACCCTCACAGTCTCAATCCCAGCAGTAAGATGACACATGACACAGTGGAGAGGGTCAGATACAGGTACTCTATTTCTCACCTGCCAGTGGATTTTCCCCTTTCATTTTTAAAGTTTGTAACACCACTGAAGCTTTACTTGGTTCCACAATAATGTCCATATCAAGTCAAGTGGCTCTATTGTCATTTCAACCATACGCAGCTAGTTAGTACACAGTGAAACAAAACGTTCCTCCAGGACCGAGGTGCTACATAAAAAAACACAGAACTACAGGAGACTACATATATTTAAAGTGCACAGTGCAAACATGTGCAGACAGCACAAGACAGTACGAAACTACCAAAACAAGACAATGGGCACAGTAAGTTACAGTGCAGTGCTGACTAGTACACAGTTCTAGTAGAAAGTGAATCAGATGACAGTAGTTCAAAAGAGTAAAAATATAAGTTGATGTAAATGTAAACATAAGGAGTAGCAGCCAGGTAGAAAGAATAAAGATTATATATAGTATATAATAAATATTTGTAGCAGCAGAAATTGAATACAGAGATGTGCAAAAATTGCAAAGAGGGTGGGATGATGTTCAGTTGATTGTGTGTGTGTTTTCAGTCCAGTCTCTGAATGTTGAAGAGTCTGATGGCTTGGGGAAAGAAACTCTTTTATAGTCTGGCCGTGAGGGCCCGAATACTTCGGTACCGTTTGCCAGACAGCTAGGAGGGTGAAGAGTTTGTGTGAGGGGTACAGCGTGTGGTGTAAGTGTCTGTGATGAAGGGAAGAGAGACCCAGTTGATCTTCTCAGCTGTCCTCACTATCCATTACAGGGTCTTGCAATCCGAGACGGTGCAATTCCCAAACCAGGCAGCTGCTCAGGATGCTCTTGATAGTCCCTCTGTAGAACATGGTGAGGATGGGGGTGGGAGCTGGGCTTTCCTCAGCCTTCGCAGAATAACATTTCTTTGTTATGGAGCTGGTGTTGAGGGACCAGGTGAGGTCCTCTGCCAGGTGAACACCAAGAAATTTGGTGCTCTTGACGATCTCCACGGAGGAGCCGCTGATGTTCAGCGGAGAGTTGTCACTCTGTGCTTTCCTGAAGTCAACAACCATCTCTTTAGTTATGTCCACATTAAGAGACAGGTTGTTGGTTCCGCACCAGTCCGTTAGCCAGTGCACCTCCTCTCTGTATGCTGACTCGTCGTTCTTGCTGATGAGACCCACCACAGTCGTCTCATCCGCGAACTTGATGTGATTCGAGCTGTGCATTGCTACACAATCGTCAGTCAGCAGGGTGAACAGCAGTGGACCGAGCACACAGCCCTGGGGGGCCCCAGTGCTCAATGTGGTGGTGTTGGAGATATATTACATTTGCAGCCTGTCATCATGTACACAACTTACGGATGCGTTTCCAAAGCACAGCTTTAGAAGCTAGTATTAATACAGACATACTAGCAAAGCCATCATTGATTAGGAGATTTATTGTTGTTTAAGGTGTCTCAACACAATGCCAGTTTGTCAGGCATGGACAGGGTTTTGGATGCAAGTGCAGGGTTTTTATTAAGAATCAGCAAAGTAGACAAATACAAAGGGCATCGAAGTCATGCTTCAGGCAATGGTTCAGGCTTTCAACTCGACAGACTAGAGCAGTCAAGTCTAAACTTGATAAACTAAAATAGCATACCACAATAAAAAAAACAGTTGAGTCGAGTTAGTAGTCATGTGACACATAATATGACTGATAGTCTGTTTTATCTAGCTATTGTAAATTATAGGACTGAGATTTATTGTTTTGTATCTTGTACACTGTTTACATAAAAATCCATTGTTTTAACAAACCTATGCAGAATGAACATTCTATTCTTAGTAAAAAATGTTATGTAGAGTAATTAATAATAAATTGTGCATGAAATTTTTTCTAGTATGTATATCTTGTCTACAACAGATAAGCATCTGCATTTTCGCTCAAGCCCCTGGGGAATGCCCCCCAAAAATGCCTCAGCTTTGTCAGCCAGGTTCATTTCAGAACACTCAAAATATTTTTCTCTTTTTTGTGCAGGACTTCAAAGAATTGTGTTATTTGGTTTAGATTTTCAAAATAATATATGGTTAGATTGGATTTTTGTGAGTTGGTGGGCCTCATGATGCAAATATGTAATTAATAAATAAATATACATAAATATTTACAATGAAAAATGAAAAAGGTTTCAAACGTGGTGGCCCACATCATTGCACTGAAGTTTTTTCTGTTCTTGTGCATCTAATAACTAAGCTGATGTGTTAAGTCATTACTTCTAGGACATTAATGCGTATTGTGGTTTTTTTTATCCTGTAGGATACTGGAGCACTTTAACACCAGCCCTGAGGAATACTCAGTCATTTTCACTGCTGGCTGCACTGCAGCTCTTAAATTAGTGGCTGACTCTTTTCCTTGGACGTCTGCTTCTGATGAACATTCAGGAAGTCAATTCTGCTACCTCACTGACAATCACACGTCAGTAGTGGGCATTCGGGGAGTAACTGAACCTCAAGGAGTGGGAACAGTCCCTGTCTTTCCTCAGGAAATAGAAGCGAGAGCCAAAGCTAGCCAAGTCACAATGAATACCCAGGATGAATGCTTGGTGGCACATCTTTTCTGTTATCCTGCCCAGAGCAATTTTTCTGGGCGGAAATATCCACTGAGCTATGTGAGAGGGATTCAGCGTCAGCAGCTCTACCCAGCGTGCGAGCACAGAGGTCGATGGTTTGTTCTGCTTGATGCTTCTGGTTTTGTTGGCTGCTCGCCACTGGACCTGAAGCAACACCCAGCTGACTTTGTGCCCATCTCTTTCTATAAAATGTTTGGATTCCCCACTGGACTTGGAGCCTTAGTAGTGAGGAATGAAGCAGCTGAGCTGTTGAAAAAGAAGTATTTTGGTGGAGGGACAGCAGCAGCTTATCTGGTGGCAGAGGACTACTTTGTACCAAAGTCTGACATAGTTAGCAGGTACTCTGCAGTACAAAACTCACTTTTCTACTCCTGAAAACATTGAATTGACTTAGTTAGTAATTGGTAACTCAATATTCCTTTGTGTTTGGGTATGTTTAGATTTGAAGATGGAACCATTTCATTCCTTGATATTATTTCCCTCCATCATGGGTTTGATGCTCTGCACAGACTGACTGGTATGAAAGTTACTTCTTTATTCTTTTGGAACAACAATATTATTTTAATTAAAACAAACTTTATTATTGGTGTTTTTATTGTCCCCAGGAAGCATGATGAACATACAGCTTCACACATTTGGCCTAGCTCGTTATACCTACATCATACTGTCTTGCCTGTGCCATAGCAATGCACAACCTGTGGCTCAGATCTATTGTGACAGTGAGTTTGAGAATGCAACAGATCAGGGTGCAATCCTCAACTTCAACCTGCTGGACTGCTATGGCCAAGTAATCGGATATTATCAGGTCAAACATCTATGAAAAGTACCACGTTCTCAAAGAGCTCTGATTTCTAGGAACTTTATTTAAAAAATAATTTTTCAGGATTCAGAATTTACAATTACTTTCCTGCGAAGGGCACATTAATCAGTTTATTTGACACCCGTGATTAAAAAGCCACTCTTGTTTTTCCCTCAGGTGGACAAAATGGCCTGTCTGTTCAATATTCATTTGCGCACAGGCTGTTTCTGTAACACAGGGGCCTGTCAGACATATCTAGGCATCAGCAACGAAGAGGTAAAGAGTAACTTACAGGTCAGTAAATCTTCTCTTGCATGCTTTAAGAAATATGAAATGTTGTTTCAATCACATTTTGCATATAGTCTACTAAGTCTACTTATTAATTGTGGTGAAGAAGCACTGTTGTATCTGAAAGCTGTGTTGTATTGATTTTACTTTAAGGCTGGTCATGTCTGTGGAGACAACATTGACCTGATTGATGGACGTCCAACTGGGTCTGTCCGCATATCCTTTGGGTATATGTCAACTTTTGAAGACTGTCAATGTTTATTAAAGTTTATTGTTGACTGCTTTGTGGAAAAACCGCTAAGACTGAACCAAAAGAGACTGGCAACGTTAAAGTCAGCTGGAATGGCAGAGACCTCGGCTTCAAATGAGCTGACCTCATTGCCGACCGAGAGACCTGTGCCTGTGATGAATGGCTTAAATATCTCTCCTGCTTCTGTCAGCAAGACCTCGTCACAGGATACTATTCCAAAGGAAGATAGGAACAGTGAAGACGCTTATACATTGACCAATATCTTCATATATCCTATTAAGTCATGTGCTGCATTTGAGGTACATTAAACATCAAGCTATTCTGCATTTTGTATAGTATTACAGACAGCAATAGTATTTACAATTTATTATTTTGTCTATACCTTTCTGTATTTAAAATGAAAGTCAATACATGTCTTTGTCAAGTCTCATCAAGAAACATCATGCTGTTTTGTGGAACTCCACAGGTGACAGAATGGCCTTTGGGCCCTCAGGGGCTCTTGTATGACCGCATATGGATGGTGGTGAATGAGAATGGAATATGTCTCAGTCAGAAGAGAGAACCCAAACTGTGTCTTATCAATCCACACATTTGCCTAACTTCCAAGACACTGTATCTGGAAGCCTCAGGTCAGAGAAATTTTGCAATTTTAGTCTCATTTTACAGGCAAATCTTGTAGGTATAATACCTAATAATTCACCTAGAGGCATGTTTTGGGAGGTGGCAGGAAATAAAGAGTGAGTTTTGCTATTGAAAGAATAGGTATGGATCCTATTACTCTTCCCCTGGAGATCAGTCAAGAAAAGGATGGCCCAAGACCATGTCAAAGCAAAGTCTGTGGTGACAGGCAAGTGGAATACTTACATTTTAATTTTGTTTAATCAGATTTGTGATATGGTCCTGTCCATTATATTTATCACACAATTGCAAATGATACTGATTGATAATTTTTGACTACTACATTTTGAGTTCTTCATGGGTCTCTGTAGGACTAGTGGTTAGGCCACATTGATCTCACCACTGTGGCCCGGGTTCAATTCCCAGCCAAGGAACCAACCCCAGCTACTGGGGCTGCATGCAACAGTGCGCTCTCTGTGCCAGTCCCAAGCCCAGATAAAATTGGGGAGGGTTGCATCAGGAAGGGCATCTGGCGTAAAAACTGTGCCAAATCAATTATGCGGACCAATGATCTGCGGTGGCGACCGCAGCCGAAAGAGGAACACCAACAACATATTGAGTTCTTCATATGCAACACAGAAACGCTTCATACTTTGCAATGATGTAGGCTTTCTATGACAGGATATTTATCGAACCTAGGAGGCCATGGCACCACTTCAGCAGTTCTTATTTGTAAAATGAAACTTTGCTATGTTTCTGAAGGCCAGTAATAATAAAATACTTATTTCCTTTGTTTCAGGGTACAGACTGTTGACTGTGGAGAGGAAGTGTCAGTTTGGCTGTCTAAGTTCCTGGGAAAACCTTGTTGTCTCATTAGACAGAGTCCCAGTTTTGCCCGGGATATGAGAATTGGCAAAGGAAAGGGTACAGCACTCAGTATGGCACACCATATTAACCATTACATTATGACAGTTGCAGGTATTCTGTGTGTTTTATTAGAAATGTCATGCAACTGATGTGTGGATTCATTTTTGTTAAGTTGTTCAACAATAAGAGAGTACATAAAGGGCATACTGGTTGTTCCAGGAGTCACACAGAAAACAAATGACCAAAATAGACAAATGTGAAAATATACCATATAACACTAAGTCATTACATTACCCAAGTAGAGTACTAATAATTTTCTATCAGTCTATAGTGTCAGCCCTGATGAATGAGCTTAGAGCTCAGTGTCACTCCAAGTACTGATTTCAATACATAACTAATAGATTTATCAATTTGTTTGTGATATGGAATATTAGTCTAAATGTTTTTGTGTGTATTTAAGCAGTCATGTGAACACAATGTAAATCTGACTGTATGCCTATATGTGTGATTTGTGCTCTGCAGGTTCCTGCCCTCCTGTCCTCTCTCTGGTGAATGAAGCTCAGTTTTTGCTAATTAACAGATCTAGTGTGGCACTTCTGCTTAATCACATCATTAACAGGTAATGTTTGCTACCTGTTACATCAACATAAATACACTCATAATGGCTAGTGATGCAGTATGATTTTGGGCATTAATTTACATGTGGATTTTTCCATTCCATGGTTTGGTCTGATTGTATAGTGAGCTGGTTAAAGCCTGGTTCCTATGTTAATTCTCTTACAATTTGGCTTGTCACAGGCAGGACAGCTCAAATAATTGTACCTCTTTCAACATGCTGCAACTCATCAATCGTTTTCGGGCAAACCTTGTTATTTCGGGCTCGGATCCTTTTGAAGAAGAGGACTGGACAAGTATAAAAATAGGAGGCACACACTTTCAGGTCTGCAAAACCTTTAAAATAACCAGATGTCTTATGAGCGCATATAGGCCAGTTTTGAAAAAGAGCAGTTGAAACTGTGATATAGTGTATCTTGCATCAACTATAGTTTGAATACCCCATTAATCATTTCTCACTGGTTCGTTGAAGGTGGCAGGCAAGTGTAGTCGTTGCCAGATGATTGGAATAGACCAGACCTCTGGCACTAAATCCCAAGAGCCTCTCAGATCTCTGTCTGATTGCCGGAATGGAAAGGTCAGTAGAATTTAAACCTTTATTCAGGGAGTGGGAGTGTTTATGTGAGCATCAGGTGGAGTGGAACCCTGGTACATTAATTTGATATAAATTATAGCATGTTATAGAGGTGATATAATACAGTTTCACTCTGCAATATAAAAATGATTTTTTTTATTTAAAACTGTCAAATGTATATCTTCAGTCACGTAGTTGTTAACTGCTGTGTATATACTTTTGATTATTAAAGGAAAATTAATTTACTTTTCTAGTTTAAAGCCTTTTCTGTACGTATCTTTGCCAGAAGAGAACTTTCAAAACTAACAAACAATGATTTTCAAGACTTTACTTTTTAAATGTCTTAATTATTTTTCTAATTCACAGGTCACATTTGGAGTATACTTGAATCACCTTTTACAGAGATCCTATCCATATCCTACTTTATCTGTTGGGTCCCGTGTGACGACAAAACCAACAGCTGAATTTTAGATAACCACTGTAATATGCAGCATGTGTATAAAACCTAGTCTTAACCTGTGCCTCTAAAACTGTATAGGTCTTATGCCAAATTTACATTGCAGACAAAGTGGACCAAAACCTATAATGATTTTATCAAAACAACCTATAAACAAGTAAGAGACCTTTCACAAGGCTATTTTCAAAGATTGACTGAATTCTATGATAGCATTCATAGATAGGTTGTATTGTACAGTTTTCTTTTTTCTTTTACACGGTTAGAAGCTTATTATAAAACATAAAAAACTGGTGCGCCATGTATTTTTAACTAATGAGTTGTAACTGAGATGATCATTTTTATTGTCCTTTATTTCTAAATAAAGATACTGATGCAAGATTTTTATTATATAGTATTTAGTGTGCATATATATGAGACAAACCTAAAAGATTAAGAGAACATGTACTAATCTTATCATACCTTTCAACATTAACCTCAAGCGCTCTTTAACAGGCCATTCTCTACAGTGATAATAAACACAGCAAGGTCTGGCTTCAGTTATTTTTTTCTAAAAAAAAAAAAAAAAAACATTAAAAATTAAATTTTTAAAAATTAAAAAATTAAAAAGTGTGCAAAAGTTGCTCTAAACATTTCACTGCTTTTCTCCAAAGACAGCAAAAGAGAGTGCTTTTTCTGAAGCTGGAACACCCAGAGATAAAATCATTATAATTGATTCTAAACTCTCTAATGGATTATTGCTACTAAGTACATTATGCAAATCTTCTAGCGCATTTTAATGAATGTTTCATGCTGCTGTTGTTGTCTGAAACATGCTGATGGCATTAGTGTCATTTGAACTGAGAGGAGAGGTAAACATCAACCCATTACATCTGTATAAAAAAAAAGGCAAGGCTTACTGTTTTTAGTGAAAATATGGTTATAGTCCATGTAGACATAGTCCATGTAGAGTACTGGTGTTTATAATGTAAATAAAAACTATTATGTATACCGATCAGCCATAACATTAAAACCACCTGCCTAATGTTGTGTAGGCCCTTGTCCCACCAAAACAGCTCTGACCTGTCGAGGCATGGACTCCACAAGACCTCCGAAGGTGTGCTGTGGTATCTGGCACCAAGACATTAGCAGCTGATCCTTTAAGTCATGTAAGTTGCGAGGTGGACACTCCATGAATTGGACTTGTTTGTCCACCACATCCCAGCTGCTTGATCGGATTGAGATCAGGGGAATTTGGAGGCCAAGTCAACACCTTGAACTCTTTGTCATGTTCCTCAAACCATTCCTGAACAATTTTTGCCATGTGGCAGGGCGCATTATCCTGCTGAAAGAGCCCACTGCCATTAGGGAATACTGTTGTCATGAAGGGGTGCACTTGGTCTGCAACAATGTTTAAGTAGGTGGTACATGTCAAAGTAACATCCACATGAATGCCAGAACCCAAGGTTTCCCAGTAGAACATTGCCCAGAGCATCACATCGCCTCTGCCAGCTTGCATTCTTCCCATAGTGCATCCTGGTGCCATTTCTTCCCCAGGTAAGTGGCACACACACCCCCAGCTGTCCACATGATGTAAAAGAAAACGTGATTCATCAGACCAGGTCACCTTCTTCCATTGCTCCCTGGTCCATTTCAGATGCTCACATGCCCATTGTAGCTTTCGGCAGTGGACAGGGGTCAGCATGGGCACTCTGACCGGTCTGTGGCTACGCAGCCCCATACACAGCAAGCTGTGATGCACTGTGTGTTCTGACACCGTTCCATCATAGCCAGCATTAACTTTTTCAGCAGTTTATGCTACAGTAGCTCTTCTGTGGGATCGAACCAGACGGGCTAGCCTTTGCTCCCCATGCACCTCAGTGAGATTTGGGTACCCATGACCCTGTCACCAGTTCACTGGTTGTCCTTCCTTGGACCACTTTTGGTAGGTACTAACCACTGCATACCAGGAACTGCCAGTCATCTAGCCATCACAATTTGGCCCTTGTCAGATCTGCCAGGTTATCCTTTGGGTTTTCTTGTGACTACTGCAACGTGTATTATCCTAAGATGAAATTTTACATTAAGAGTCAGCGGTTGAGCTGAAAGAATGTGTTTAATAGTTGACCAGGTAATACAGGCAGGCAAATAGACTGACTGTTTGTAGAGAGAGAGAACATAGCTATCTCTGCTAGATGGCTTGGATGCTAGAAAGGATATATAATTTCAGAAAGTAATTAGAAGATTATAAGAAATAGATTTTATTTCAGTTTATCTTTCACTGGCTATAAGCAGGATAGAACAGCCACCAGATTTATGCCTTGCTTATCTGTGACCCTCCTTGCTTTTGTTTGTAGTTTTTAAACGTGTTTCTGCATGTCACGTGCAGTTAAGAAAATCACTCCCTAAAAGTCCATCATTAAGTGCTGTATCATTCCATCACTAGGCAGCGCTATAATCAAAGGAGGAACTAAAATATTCATGAAAACATCTGCTTTACTGAATGAAAATGTCCATCCCATGAATCATGTTTCATCACTGAACCAAATGAAAAGGATCAGGTCTTCAACTTCTTCATTCCTCACTGCCACAGTCCAACACATAGCAACTAGACCCTTTAATCACCACATGCAACTCTATTTCTCTCTATTCTAATTTAATAAAAATCATTTGTAAATAATGTTAATGCATTCCTGTCTCATGCCCTGTATTCCCAGGATAGGCTCCAGATCCACCACGACCCTGACCAGGATAAAGCTTTAACTGAGGATGAAGAATGAATGAATGAATGAATGAATGATTTTAATCCATGCAGATTCGTAAGCTTAACTCTAACGGCACTGCAATGTTTGAAAAGGGTCTGAATTAAATCCATAGCTTTGGTCATCCACCCTAAAATAGTGAGTTTAGAGATGAGATGTTATTGTCTATAAAGGGTGCCAGTGTAGGATTGCTAAGTATGAATGTATTAGGGACATAATATGCAGCAACAGACATGGTAATCAAGTAATTAATAGGAACAGTTATCTAGCACGCACTTTTACTTTTAAGAGAAGTGATGGCAAATCACCAAGTCATTTAGATAAAAATAGGATCAGGTTAAATGTAAGTTTGAATAAGTTGTCAGAACTTGCAGACCTGGAGAATGCATAGATTAAGACACTTCCTTGAGTTCTTAAATTTCATGTAATGCCTGCTTGGCATTTTATTGATTCTATGTACTACCCATATTCTTTCCTAATGAATAGCCTTATGTAAATGGTTCAACTTCCACTTTTAATAAGTCTACTATCATATTCAACATAAACTTTTAATCACCATGATCCCTATCCATCGTCATGACCTAGCCCTATTGCATTTGAAGTAACAGTTCAGCCAAAAATTACTTTTATATTGTTCCCTGTACCACAGTGTCCAAAGCTTACATCTTTGGTTTTGCACTGAAGCTTTGTGGCTAATGATGCTAACAAGTAAGGAATTTTTCATTACTTGTTATTTTAGGCATTAAGTTTGCATGATGCTATAATGCTTATAAGGTTTCTGACACTCTGTGTATATTGAATATTGTTATCTGTAAAAAAATTTTCTGTAAAAATGGGGGAAATCATGTCACATACAAAAAAGAAGTAGCAGCAATATTGAGGCTAGAATCACTTTCTTCATTGGCACCTAGCTTGGTATCATAACAAATGGATTTGTACATACTTTTTAATGCTTTGTCTATATGTAAATTTTATTGCTGAGCCAACTGATGTCTTTTGAAACGTGTGTGACATTTTACACATGCAGTTTGCATGGTGCTAAACTGAAGCTATAAGGTCCTGGACTTTTTATCTATAATAGCCATGTAGCTTCAGTACAAAACTAAAGAAGAAAATATGTTTGGCAGATCAACTAGTCAAGACAAGTCAAGTGGCTTTACTGTCATTTCAATCATATACAGCTATTACAGTACACAGTGAAATGAAATAACATTCCTCCAGGGCCATAGTGCTACATAAAAACAACACAGAACTACATGAGACTACACAGAGCTAAATAAGGCCTACACAGGACTACATAAAGTGCACATGTGCAAACATGTGCAAACAGCATAAGACAGTACAATAATTACTAAATTATTGTACTACTACTAATAAAATTATTTTATTATTAAAATAATTGCTTTTTAGGAATAACACTTGTCTACTTAGACATATTCAAAATTAGAGATCATAATATTTCAGAGTTTGTTCTGTACCTTCTCACATACTTGAGAGTTATCAATACAATGAAAATCATTTTCAACAAATATATTTGCATATCTACTGCACAAAATGCTGTGAAACAACAGTTCTGCAGTGATTTCCAATGCAATGCACAAGGCTCCATGTTCCCTTCTTCACTTTGTTTCAGTCAACTGCTGTTTATGTGTAGTTCAAACTGCTTTGTGTTGAGCGCACATTCTGTCCCCTATGTCAGGGGTTCTTAAACTCTTAGCAGCCAAGGACTTAACTGTATAATGAATGCTGTAAAGATGTATTTTATGAACATAATCCAACTGTTTAAATATTAGGTTCATTCATAATGTATACAAAAATAATATGTTGACTATGAAAGCTAAAGTGCTTTTTATTCCAGAACTTTCCACCAACAGAATATCCATCCATCCATTTTCTGTACCGCTTATCCTACACAGGATCGGGGGGAGCATGAAGCCTATCCCAGGGGACTTGGGGCACACCCTGGATGGGGTGCCAACCCATCGCAGGGCACAATCGCACACAAACACACCCATTCACGCACTATGGACAATTTAGAGATGCCAATCAGTCTACAACACATCTCTTTGGATTGGGGGAGGAAACCGGAGTACCCGGAGAAAACCCCCAAAGCATGGGGAGAACCCCCAACCCTGGAATATATTATTATTAAAATTGTCATTAGTTGACATTATTCATAGGCCTATTTGTTTGAGTTATCGAGCATTTAGCATAACCAGTCAAAAAGGCAATAAGTCAACAACACGTATAACTTTGATAATATGATGATTTCCACAGCTGTTACCAAATTTTAACAAAATTTCACAAATCCCAGGACACCAGTTTGTGAAGCACTGTTCCAAGCTCAAAACTTCCACTTTAAGGTATGTTCACATCAGTGCCATTGAAAAAGAGAGTTGTGACACTTTTTGCTCTTGCCGCCACACAGTCATGTGGTTCATGTAGCTCTCAATATTTCCAAACCAGTATCACTTCTGTCTCTTCTTTCTAAAACCCTTGAACAAACTGTCTACAATCAACTGTCTCACTACCTCTCACAGAACAACCTCCAAGATCCCAACCAGTCTGGCTTCAAACCTTCCACAAAGACTGCCCTTTGGCCATCACTGAGAAGCTACATGCTGCTAGATCAGCCAAACTGTCTTCAGTCCTCATCCTCCTTGACCTTTCAGCAGCATCTGACACAGTGAACCACAAGGATTTCTTGTTCACCCTCATGAGCCTAGGAATTTGTGGTGCAGCATGGCAATGGTTTGCTTCCTACCTGGAAGGCCGGTCATATCAGGTGACATAGAGGGGATCCACATCTGCTCCCCGTGGACTCTCCACTAGTGTCCCACAAGGCTCAGTACTTGGTCCTCTCCTGTTCTCCCTCTATACCCGATCTCTTGGTACGGTCATATCCTCACATGGGTTTTCATACCACTGCTATACGGATGACACTCAACTCATCCTCTCCTCAACTCCTCCTCAGACACTCATGTTTCTGCTCAGATATCAGCATGTCTGGCAGACATCTCATCATGGATGACAGCTCATCATCTGAAACTTAATCCCAGCAAAACTGAACTGCTGTTCATCCCAGGTGATTCATCCCCATCTCAGGATGAATCACCTTGCAATCTTCCTAGACAATTCTCTGATCTTGCCTTCGGTTACTTCACTCAACCTTGGGGTAACCATGGACAATCAACTGTCCTTTTCCTCTCACGTTACTAATCTGACACTCTCATGTCGATTTCTCCTTTATAACATCAGAAGAATTCATCCATTTCTTTCCACACAGGCCACACAGGTGCTTGTTCAGTCCCCTGTCATTTCAAGACTACTGCAACTCACTCCTCGCAGGTCTGCCTCTGAGCACCATTCGTCCTCTGCAACTGATCCAGAATCCACAACACCCCATTGCTATGCTCCCTCCACTGGATTCCTGTAGCTGCCTGCATCAGATTTAAAACACTGATGCTTGATTACAAAGCCAAAAACGGACCAGCACCCACTTATCTCATAGCACTTATCACACCTCGCACGGCACCACGCTCCTTCCGAAACTCTAGCACTGCTCGACTGGTCCCACCATCTGTCAGGGTACAAGGAAGGGATGCATCGAGACTCTTCTCTGTTCTGGCACCAAGGTGGTGGAATGAACTTCCCCTAGATGTCCGAACAGCTGAGTCATTGGCAGTCTTCAAACGACGTCTAAAGACTTACCTCTTCCTAAAGTACTTAAATTAGCACTTACTCAAAAAAAAAAAAATTAATTAATTTTATTCTCTGAGCATGTGTCTGTTACCTCCCCAACAGAGTTTTTGGACTGATGGTATTCCTAATTTGTGACCTAGTGTGCCAGTATCATAATGTATTTTTGATGCACTTCAAAGCACTTTTGTAAGTCACTCTTGATAAGTGCGTCTGCCAAATGCCATAAATGTAAATGTAAACAAATCTGCGCTGTCAACCTGTTTGAATGGGTTTAAGCAGAGCAGACAGCAGCAGCACTATATTTGCAGCAATTTTCAATAAACATTAACACATAATGTGCATTGATTATGCCGCTTTCTACATTTATAGTAGCATTTTCTGTGTTTAATTTTGGAGGGTAGGGGGATTGCTCCCTTAACATAGAATACATTTACAGTATGTATGCATTCATATTTCTCTCATGCTTCTATGGTCATAATTACTCACATCCTAATGTTATCTTATGTTAAGACATTCACATAAGCATGCACAACAAGTCAGTATCAATTAATGCAAGCAACTGCTCAGTTTAACCCAAGAAAGAAGTTTGGTCAATAGTGCAAAATGAACAAGGCAACCAATTACATTCAACAATACATTTGATTATATAATGTATCCAGGGAAAGGGTAGATAAGTTTTTCCTGGAATCGACAATTCATTCAACCTCCTACAGGAACAGAAAGATGGCAGAAAGCAGGCCAGGAAAGGTATAAAAGTGTTCAAAATAGCCATTGCATTCTTTCTTTCACTGCAACAGTAGAAAGAAAAGGAGATCTGGACACCTGGACATGAGCACTCAATAAATGTAACTGGATGATGACTGTTCCAAACATCTCCAGACACACATGCAAGAACCAGAGTCAAATTCTTATACATACAATGATAGCAAAAACATTCAAACTCCATGCCACAGGTAATGCTACAGGTACATGAACTGTAGTAACTACTGTAGTAACTAAAGCTGTCAGACAAATGTAGTGCAGTAAAAAGTACAATATTTGCCTCTGAGATGTAGTGGAGTAAAAGTATAAAGTTGCATTAAATAGAAATACTCAAGTAAAGTACAAGTCCCTCAAATCTGTACTTAAGTACAGTATTTGAGTAAATGTACTTAGTTACATTCCACCACTGGAAGGAGACCATGTCATAGGCCCCAGAGGAGACCGGGTCTTGAGTCGAGTTGGGCCTGATGCTGTGGAGAGAACTGGGAGTATTAAAGAAAGATGAAACTGTGTGAAGGTTAATACATTGAAGGACATCGATTAAATAGACATCGAAAGCCAATGCTTCCCAAAGATTTCAATGAGGTAGAGATTACAAAAGTGAGAGTACACACCTACAGTTAGGTCCATATGTATGTAGATATTGGCATGATTTCTGTCCAGTACATTGAATCTGAAATTAAATAATGACTATTGACTTCAAGTGCAAAAGTGTGGAAGAGAGCTTGTCTGGGTTATTGTTGGTGGGGTATGGAATTCGCACTCCACTACTCTTACAATATACAATTTTGGTATTTCTATGAAGCCTATAAGCACATATACAGCTGCCAGTTTATTAGGTACACCAAGCTAAAATTAATACAGTCTGACAGTCCTGTAATAAATCCTATCTTCACGAAGGTTATAATGCATCCACGTTTATGCTGCTGATCTCATCACCCATCACTGATGTACTATCTAACAGACAATGTGTGTAATGACTGAATTAACCAAGGAACAACCTTGCGAGATATAAGCTAGCCATGTTATCTCGTTGAGCTAGCTACCATTCATTGAAATTGAGTGTACTAATATGGTGCCGTCTTGTACTAAGTGTTGCTAACTTTAACAACAAATCCAATCACTGAAGATAAACTTTGTATGCTAATGAATGCCAATAACTGCAGTTAATTTGAGGTAAATCTGTATCTGGTTATGGTAGCTAGTGAAGTGTTGCTTACGCTAGCTACCTGCAGTTAGAATCTAAGAATCTAACTAGCTATTATCTAACGATAAATATTAACTAAAGCTGGCTACATAAAGTACCACTATTGACTGGATTCATGTGAGGTCCGCTAATGTGTTAAAATGTTAAAAAATGCAGTGATTTCATCACCTTACCAGCGAGTGTGTTTGGGAAACTATTCAGTGTTTGGAACTATCGGTTGAGCCACGACACGCGTCACTTCACATTCTCTGATTACAACAGGCGTTCCTACTACTGGTTGCCATAGTAACATTAATCAGTGGGTGGTGCAACTAGCATTCCACTTTTGACAACAAACTAGTTTTCTTGCCGCTAAAATTAAACATTCTGGAGGGACAGCGTTTTTATATAAAATTCATCAGCGTATTTATGCATCATATCATATGAGATGAAGGAGAAGCAGTGTGTGCTCTTTGCCATTGTGACCATCCATCTGCGGCGAAAGCGCAAGCGCCAATTAGCTTCAATTATGGCCTCATCGCGTTTAAAGCCACGGATCACGTGCGCTCGACTGGCTTCACACTCATTGGTAGTTGCTGTACCAAGTCGCTCCAAATTTGCATACAGTTTAAACTTTTCTCAACTTTGTCGCGTCTTTGGACATGCCCACATCTAGTAGTCAACGGTCGCTATCGCTCATGTCGCCGGAAGTTATTGAAAATGAACGGTCTCCAGTCGCTGCGAGTCGCTGTATGTGCGAACACACCTTTACTCCTACCAGAGAATTACTCGGTTTGCTGCAGAATGCAGTGGACATGAACATGAACCTCGAGCAAACGTTTACAGAAAATACTGTATATGCTTGCGTCTGTTCAGCTCAGTTCTACCTCACACTTCACCCTGAGACATTTGTGGATGTGGTGTAATTGCATCTGAACCGCTGCCAGTTATGTAACGCGAATGGGGCAAAAAGCACAGATCAGCGCATATCCCCTTTTCTTTAGAAACCTATTTGAGCAACGGCGCGATTTATTTTTTTAAGGATTATCTTACAGGCTCTGTAAGTCTAGAAAGCGTAAATTTAGCAGATAAAGAATGTTGATTCTTAAACGCAGTTGGTAAACTCTGCGCAGGATTCCGCAGATCTCCTCTAACCCAAGCCCAGTGTGCGCAGGAGCTGTGCATCTGCGCTGAGTGAACGCACCTATCTGCCGTGTTTCTGTCTACACAGTGACAGGAGGCTTTTGGTTCTCCACCCACTGCTTCTTCCTGATCCACAAACTCCACACAAGTACTGTTTAAAGACTTGCCAGCTCTACTGGCCATGTAAGTAAAAAAAAATAAAATAAAATAATAATAATAATATCATTATTAGCCAGCTGGTTTGTTTCGCTTTTTGTTTCTTTGAAGAGTTCGTTTAAATGTTTGTTGGTCAGTATTTGCAGGCCGAAGGCTATTTTTATTTACGGTTTTGAAATGTTAATAGAAATGCACTGTAAACTGTGTGCGTCCATGTTTTAATTACACCGAGTTGGACTAAGCTGTGTGACACAGTAGTTTGGTTACAGTCGAAGTCTAGCTAAGTTTATGACTACCCGTTTACTCACTGTGTGTTCAGTTTTTTTTTTTTCTTTCTTTCTTTCTTTCCTTAATTTAGGGCCTGTAGTCGTATTAGCACTGATTACGTCATGGCGAAGTGGGTGTGGTCGATTCTCTTATACACGCTACAATCTTTAATTTCATATCGCCTCTAGGAGGTTGTTTTACTAATCTTCATCAGATCCCAGTCGAGCTGCTACTATCTCCCCAGTCTCTTTTCGTTCTTTCAGATTTGAAGAAGATTTAGTATGTGGACTTTGTGTAACATTTGACCTTCTGGTATTCAAATGTTCATCTGAATTGGCCAAAAGACTAAACTAGTACATATATGGCTAAATAAGTGACTGTCATATTTCTATATTCTGATTACATGTGTGTTTCCATGTACAAAGTTCACCTATTCATCTGAATGTTTGCTCACCTTCAGCCTGATTCTACAAGTTTATGGCAGGAGGAAAGCCGCCTGTCAGCATACGTTGGTTATAACTGGTTGGTGAAGGAAGGACTACACTGATAACAGTACTGGTGTCTGTATTCAAACACAGGTTCCTGTAGCTATAAAATGCAAAGTACCTAAGTCCAGTTATGTTGTGTGTTCCTCTGGAAGTTTCCAGTGAATCTTGATAAAGCATTAAAAAAACAGCCGTAAATGTCAGTGGAACGCTGCGTATAGATAATGTGATATGTTTGCTAAAGGTTGGGATTATTTGTTGTCATTATTACTTATAAATTTTGCATTAACTCTACACATGTGCTGCAATGCAGTGATGTTCTGAACCTTATTGGGGTTTTCTGCTATTTGTGTCACACTTCAAGGAATCTGATAAGTAATTAATAAGAAAAAAAAAACACACAAACACTGAATCCTTGCAGGTCCTGAAGCTCTTGTTTATGCTTAATAACCTTCATGTAGGTCACAAATGTTAGTATGGTTATCATTAAAAAAAAAAAAAAAATTTTATTATTTTTTTTTTAAGAGCATTGCACTGGGACAGGGATTGTATGAGTGTATATAAAATCTGGCACGCCCTTATGCCAGATTCATTTACCTTGTTCTCAGCTAAGGTCAACTGTGCACCAGCTGATAAGCTGCTTTACTGGTCCTTTACCCGATGAACCAAACTGTCAAGTTGCTGTACATCACTGTGGTTTGAGTGGAGATGTAGAGCTTTGTGAAAGAAGCCGCAATCAGTGGAACAGATCTCAATTCTCAGAAATCATCCATGACTGGAAAGACATGATATATTAGCCACCACAATGCCACAGTTTAAACAACTTCTTTTGCGTGTGCTACTGAAAAAAATAATGGCAGAAAAACTTTGGCTGTTCCGTAACACAGGCTGTGTTGTCTCTCTCACGTCTTTGTTTTCTCACACCTTTGTTTTCTCACATGTTTGCTTCTCACAACTTTTTCTCACATCTTTGTTTTCTGTTATGTGTTTAAATGTGAGGAGATTTAAAAGCTCACTGAAGCATTATAACCAGCATCATGTTAATAAGTGATCAGTTTAATCATCAGTCAATAGTTCTATAAAATATGCCAGAAATGTATAGTCGGATGTAAAGTCAGAACAGATCAAAACAAGAGATAATACAGCATAATGGTGTTTTTTCCCCCCATTTTTTTCATTTTTCAAGAAATTTGCTGAAATTGCTCTTTAGCTCTTTTCACCTTCACTGTTGTGTTTTCTATTTATCAAATTCCAGGGCATTTCATAGTAGTAAGCATGTAACAGATTTTATTCTGTCTTCATTCCAGAACAGAAGATGAGTTATCCTGGTTATCCTCCTCAGGCCGGTGGTTATCCTCCTCAGGCTGGTGGCTACCCTCCACAGGCTGGTGGATATCCTCCCCAGCCAGGAATGTATCCTCCTCAAGCAGGCGGGTATCCTCCTCAAGCAGGCGGGTATCCTCCTCAAGCAGGGGGTTATCCTCCTCAAGCAGGGGCATACCCGCCCCAGCCCGGTGCTTACCCAGGCCAGCCAGGAGCCTTTCCTCAAATACCTTCAGGTACGTCATTCTCAGAGTAACATGGCATTATAAAGCCCACACTGGAATGCTTAAGTCAGCCTGTCATAAATAGAACAACGTCAATGGAAACCTCTGTTAGTAAATGACTCACTCACTGTGCTAGTGTGTAGGTTAGCATGTGGAAGACTGACAGATTTGTGTTTGTGTGGCCAGGCATCATATGGATTATACTAAGCGGTTGTGTATTTCAAAACATTGTCTGTTGGGGGGAAGCGTGAGCATTGCTGCCTAGGGTGTCAGAGTTTCCTAACTTGTGTTACAGGTTTATGTTCAGAGCTTTTCTTACAGAAATAAATGGCTGTATGATTTATAAGCCATGCACATAAGATTTATATATCACAATCATGAATTTTGTTCATGACTTTATTATAATATGTTTAATTTTTTTAATTTTCTATTTACTACTTTTTTGTCTTGCAGTTTTTTTGAGGTATGTGTTTTGTGTTCAGTTTAAAGTCTAGCCTATCATTAATACTAAATCTCTTTACATTTCTTTGTTAACCAGTATCTTTTTGAGGGGTTAATTGTGCCTTTCTCGGTGGTTTTGAGGTGAGAGAAGGTAGTGTGCTCTCTTTAGACGTTAGAGGGTTTGATCGGATGTGGCTTGTTTTCCATACTTGACTGCTATATCTTATAAAAGATCAGTACAGGAGCTGTTACTTGAGAGTTTACAGAGTTGTAAGAGGTATCAAGTGGTAAAGGAATTGCGATGCACAACAAAAACTCTAATTTTTTTCCACTTATTTAGCTTAAATATAGCTATACTGATAGAGATTTGCCTCCTCCCATAGAGGTGTAAAACATCTTTTTTGATATTTTGCTGTGTATTTGCAGGTGGATGGGGAACTCCTGGTGCTCCTGGAATGCCTGGATTTAATCCAAGCAACCTGCCTGCAATGGTAAGTTTCATCTTAATGACAAAATGTTCTGAAATCCAGTACAGATACTACAATAGAAAATCACGTTCTCTGTTTTTTGCTCTGTCTCACTGTATTCTTTGTGGATTGTGTAAGGAATAACACACAACAGACTGTGCTGTTATATGGAAAGAATCCATGTCAGGGTGGTGCAAATTGGATTATTTTTGTATAACAGCATGGAGTGAAGTGTGTTATTTCACTTGCACCACAGCAAAGGTGCTGAAGATTGTTATTCTTAATGCATTAATGAATGACTTATTGCACTTTTCAACTGTTTATATTTACATTTAATGTTATGGTATGTCCACAAGACAAGATAGTTCCTGTCATCGCTTACACTGTATTGCTCCTTCACCAGACTCTACTGTATTCTCTCTTTTGAGGTTAAAAAATGCAGCTTGTCATTTAACCAAGAAACCGGAACACATTATTGCTCTTAGATTATACAGAACGTTCAACTGTACAAGTCCCTGTGTATGAGCTGTTCCAATAGAAACAATAGGATATTAGAACAAGCACATTAATATAAACCTGTTGTTCATGTTACTGCCAGAATCAATCAGATTTGAGAATTAGTATAATAGTAATTAATACTTTTTCTCTCATAAATATGTTCCATACTGGTGTAACGGTAGAGATAAAATCTGTACATTAAATCTGGATCAATCGTTGTTCCGCTCATTGCTCATTACAAAGCAGACTGCCTAATGCATATTGAATTTCATATTTTCCCTTTTTATTATACAGTTAATGACATTTGAAACAAGCGAGAATTCTGGGAAGTTTAAAAATCAGTTTGATCTGGAATTCTTTTTATAAGTCAAGCCAAAAGCTCAGTAGAAGGCAGTACATTGTGTGTTGATTTACTTCTCAAGCCTTTTTTGAATACTTGTGTTTCCACACTAATTGCTTAATATTGGATTAAGTTAATGTAATTGTTATAAGGTCTTTAATCATAGGTGTTAATGTAATATATTCGAATGCCAAGTGGAATCATTTATTTAACTGCCTGTCTGATAAATAGTTCTCAGCCATGGACTTTCTCGCATTTCCCTTTAAAATCACAGCTTCATCCTGATACATACTCTATTGATAACTGCAGGCTGACCTCTAATCTTTGCTTTTAATATGAAAACACTGCAGAGTGATTATGACAACACTGCAAACCTTTCTGTCCAAACATGATCTCTGTGCTCCGTCTCGACCAGGTTACTGCATGCTTCTGCACAGTAATTAAATGCTAGCCATCCATCACCTTTCTGCTGATGTGCTTATTCTTTTCCTTCTCCTTCGTTGTGATGCTGCTTTTGATACTATAAATCAGAACATACTTCTGTTACTTTTTTATACATTCATACATAAAGAAGTATATTAAGGCTGATATTCTGTGCTTTAACTTTCTAGTGATTTTCTATGATTTTGAAAATTATGCTGATGTCAATGTGTCATTGCTAGACACAAAACAAGAAACTATAGGTGCACAGTTTAATCTCATAATGCTTCCGTAATCATTTCAATATGCATGTCTGTCCATGTGATCATTTCAAAGCTGTGTATGTGTTGCGCATCCTGCTGTGAATTGTCCAGCTTGCGCTTTGCTCTGTGCTTTTTTTATTGCCTTTAAATCCTTTCATCACAGGCAAACGAGATCTCTGCTGCCTTGGGAGGATTTAATCCAAATCCATCCATGTTCCCTCAAGTACCTACTGGGGGTCCTGCACCCTACCCTAACCAACAGCCCTTTGGCCTGTCCCCTCAGCCAGGAGGAGCCATGCCTCAGGCACCGGGGATGGGCTATCCAGGAGGGCCAGCTCCGGGCCAGCCCATGCCAGGCTACCCGCAAGCCCCGTCACCTAATCCAACCATGCCAGGCTACCCACAAGCCCCGTCACCTAATCCATCCATGCCAGGTTACCCACAAGCCCCATCAGCCAATCCATCCATGCCTGGCTACCCACAAGGTCCATCACCGACTCCGTCCGTACCTAGCTACCCAAATGTGCCTGCTACCAATCCATCCATGCCCACATATGGAGGAGGAGCTCCCATGGTGCCTGCAATTAATGTAAGAATGCATTATTACATGTTTGCATTTTATATGCATTTTTTTTTTTTTTACAAAATTTACAGAATCTTTTCTTTTAAAAATGCTGTTGAACCAGTGATTTTGTATAAACCTGTCATTTTGTTTTGCTCTATTCCTTTTCATTACTGTTTCTGTGTTTAGCGTGGATTCAGAGGAACCATCTCAGATTTTCCTGGAGCAGACCCATTAAAAGATGTAGAAGTGCTTAGGAAGGCCATGAAGGGCTTTGGTGAATATCTTAAATACAATTCTTTTTAGTTTATGTTCTTCTGCACAACCTGTTCTGTTGTCACGCAGGCCACTGCATTAGTGCTGTACATTTGATTTTTTGCAGTTTCACTGCAAGAATTATACACTGCATAATTCTCTGTATGTGATAAAAAAAAAAAAGAACTTGAACTTGATAAGAGTTCCAAGTGAGCAGTTTCTATACGTTGTGTTTTTTATGCTAATTGTTAGTGTGTAGAAGTTTCCACAGACAATAGGACATCCCTGAATTCTGAATTTGACATGTTTCAACAGGTACTGATGAGCAGGCTATAATTAATCTTCTTGGAAGTCGTTCTAACAGGCAGCGTGTGCCTCTACTGGTTGCATATAAGACTTCCTATGGAAAGGTAATTCTCAGATTTCTTGTGAGAAACTTCTGTATGCTTATAGCACTTATTACTACTCTTTAATGCTTAAATGCCATTTTATTTCATACACTGAAAGTTTTAATATTTTAGTCTTAAGATCTGTGATATGGTGGGCAGTGGTGAACCCCCAAGTTTTCAGCATGCAGTAGTTTAACCAGTCAGATGTACAGAAAGATTACAACTGCAGCTGATCATTCCCATACTGCCTGTTTTTTTCAGGACTTGGTTAAGGATTTGAAGTCTGAGCTTTCTGGGAACTTTGAGAAATTGGTTTTGGCCATGTTGAAGACTCCTGCTCAGTTTGATGCAGCTGAGCTAAAAGAGGCCATCAAGGTTTGTATATAATTTCACAATTAAAATAAGTTGGAAAAATTAGAAACATGCATTAATTTCATTTTATACCACAGCACTACTGAATTCTGTTTCAGAGTCTGTTCCATATTAATTCTGATTGGTCATTCTCATTCTATTGCATTATAGTTTCTGTAGTAAAAGCTCATACACAGGGACTTGTATAGCAGAGGCTCCACCTAATCTAAACCAAATAATACACAGTTTAAACATGTCTTGCTATTATTGATATGGTGAAGCTTTCTGTAAGGAGAGTTATAACATTTATGGAGAGAGTCTCCATTGTCAGCACTGAGTAAGGTTTTTATTTTCCCTATATTTGACGTTGTATTTTCCCTATTTTTTTTAGCATGACAAGTTTTTATCTTATTAAAAAGAGAAACTGGAGATGGAACGCCTGTTTATAGCTGCTATAATGTACGTGATCACAGGATCTACCCTGTTTCACAGTTATTCCACATTATTAAATTAACCTATAAATATTAAGTCTTTAATTAATTAAAAATTGTAATCATTGCTGTGGTATAAGTGGAATAAAACAGTTTAGGAAAGTACAGTTGTTGGAAAATAATCAACTTCAGGGGGCATTACACCATCCCACGCTTGATTATTTTCCTATCAGAACACCCAGTCATGTTTTATTTCTTCTATATTTGTTTTAAAATGAGGTTGTGTAGTCCTGTTCAGAGTCTGAGGGGAAAAATAGCTGCAGTGTGTACAAAGTTTAAATTTTAAGAGATGTTACTTCTAAAGTTCATTTGAAAATAAAGGCATAGATATTTATAATGGAAAATATTTCTACCACAAATTTAATGTTAATTTATATTATTTTTGAAATAAATTTGCATCATGAGGAGGTTATTGTTGTGTCAGCTGACAAGTATCTACAGCTGTAAGTGCACTGTAGATGTGTTCAGTAATTAAACACAGTACACAGTATAAGGTATGTGAATATGAATGATTTATCATTTAACCTTTGATTATGTTACTGAACAGGGAGCAGGGACTGATGAGGCCTGTCTGATCGAGATTCTGTCCTCTCGCACCAATGCAGAGATCAGAGAAATCAATCATATCTACAAAGCTGGTTTGTTCCCATGCAACATTACTCCCAAAAATGATAGATGTGAATATCTCATCATGCCACTGACATTTTTCTGTGAGGTCTGAAACTGAGCCAGTTAATGAACTGTTTTTACAGAAAACAAGAAATCACTGGAGGATGCGATTAGTGGAGATACATCAGGACACTTTCGCAGGCTGCTCATCTCTCTTGCTCAGGTACCCTAGGGGCTGTTTTTCAGTGGCAAGAAAAAAAAATCTTTTACCTTATTACAGAAAATCTTACAAAATCTTATTATAGAAAATATGTTTTTTTTGTTTTTTTTTTTGGACAATGATGCTTATATCTCTGCCAATATATTAATCAGTTATTATTTTCTGCACCAGAACTTTTTAGCAGTTCCTTACAGATGTTTTGTGTTAATAATATAATGGTACATGTTATAATTCATTCACACCTTTTTTAATATTTAACAATATTAAATATTATTATTATTAATAACATTTAAAATATTATTGAAATATTACAATATCTTTCTCTCAATTTATTTATTTTTTAATCTCAAAGGGCAGTCGTGATGAGAGAGAGACTGTGGATATATCATTAGCCAAACAAGATGCTCAGGTAATGACTGACATTCCTTTTTTTATTGTTACTATCATGTTTCTTTGTTCTGAAGGCTCACACTACAGATACACCCTGTACACACTGTACTCTTCTTTAGGCTCTCTATCAGGCTGGGGAAAATAAACTGGGCACTGATGAGTCCAAGTTTAATGCCATCCTGTGTGCTCGAAGCAAACCTCACCTTAGAGCAGGTAACTGAATAATTTTTGCAACAGTAAAGGAGAATTATTCCATATTTTTATGAAAATAAATTCAAAGGTAATACAGGTTTCTGGACAGGGACTGAGGATGATTAACTTTGAACAGTTTGACTTGTCATTACCATAAAATCAAGCTTACTCCTTGACACTGAAAGTTCACCACAGGTAAGTCTTCACTAGAGAACCCACAATCTTTTTCACTGCTGTCCTGGTGAGAGTGCTGAGTAAAACCACTGTACAAATGGAAAATGATGGGTTATGTGGTTTGAAGTAAATCTACTTGTTTGCGACAGCACTCAAAATAACCTACTTATTGTCACACTCTTTTTTTGATGTCAAACCAGTTCTTTAAATCCAAAGAAAACTTTTGAAATAAAGTTGCATCTCGAACTTCTCTAAAGTATTAAATGTAATGCTTTGGGCACATTTAACTGCCTAAAAATGTTGATAGATTTCTCAGTACAAAAACTAACAATTAGAGACAACCTCAAAAACTTTAGGCAAAAATTGGTCTAAAAGTAATTGCTTAGGGTAATTTCTGTTAATAAACCAGAAAAAATCAACTTCTAAATTCTTTAATGTGACTTTAAGGGAAGATTTGCAAATCCTTTATTGTCATTATAGCTATAAATGTGTCAGTGATGTTCATTTCTTCATATATCATAGCTTGGAAGGAAGCTACGGTGTGGTATCCCTAGAGAAGAAAGCG
Source organism: Pangasianodon hypophthalmus (assembly GCF_027358585.1). Lineage (NCBI taxonomy): Eukaryota > Metazoa > Chordata > Actinopteri > Siluriformes > Pangasiidae > Pangasianodon > Pangasianodon hypophthalmus. Next base: position 18,526,778 of record NC_069712.1, read on the forward strand.
TTAAGGCCCATATTTGAAGGCCCAATTGTATCATCTCGGCATTGCTTTATTGGCTGAGCCACTGCTGCCCAAAATGTTCAGCTTTCAGAATCAGAATCAGAATTATCTTTATTCGCCAAGTGTGTGCGCAGACACAAGAAATTAGTGTTTTTTTAAGGTGCTCTTGGTACATACATGCATACATACATACATATCTTACATAAGAACAGAAAACATTTAAATAGTAAGACTTAACAATAAAAAATAAAAAAATAATAATGTGTATGAATCTGGAACAGAAGATTTATGTACAGATTTATGCATTATTTACTGTATATACAGCTGTATAAATAAAGAGATATGCATATGTATTTACATAATAGTTGAGAAAGAGGCAGTAATTAGAGATGGAGGATGAATTACGGGAATGAATTACAGAACACAGGTAATGATTTCCTGTGTTAGCTGTTTAAGCTGGAGATGGCATGGGGGAAAAAATAGTTTTTATGCCTAGATGTTCTAGTGCACAGAGATCTGTAACGTCTGCCTGAAGGGAGGAGTGCAAACAGGTTGTGGCCGGGGTGAGAGGGGTCTGTGATGATGTTAGCTGCCCGTTTCTTCACTCTGGAGTTGTACAAGTCCTGAAGGTTGGGAAGGTGCACACCAATGATCCTTTCTGCTGTCCTAACACTCCATTGCAGTCTTCTTGGATCTGATTTGCTGGCTGACCCAAACCAGACAGTTATAGAAGAGCACAGAACCGACTCAATAACAGCTGAGTAAAACTGTGTCATCTGCGCCTGTGGCAGGTTGAACTTTTTCAGTTGACGAAGGAAGAACAACCTCTGCTGGGCCTTTTTCACAATGGAGTCAATGTGAATGTCCCACTTCAGGTCCTGAACCCAGGTGCCCAGGAACTTGAATGACTCCACTGCAGCCACAGTGCTGTCTGTGATGGTGAGAAGGGGGAGAGCAGGGGGGTTTCTCCTGAAGTACACTATCATCTCCACAGTTTTGAGCGTGTTCAGCTCCAGGTTGTTGTGACTGCACCAGACAGCCAGCTGCTCAACCTCTTGTCTGTAAGCAGACTTGTCGCCGTCCTGAATGAGACAGATGACTGTATTGTCATCTGCAAACTTCAGGAGTTTGACAGAGGGGTCTTTAGAGGTGCAGTCATTTGTGTATAGGGAGAAAAGCAGTGGGGAGAGAACGCAGCCCTGAGGAGCTCCAGTGCTAATGGTGCGGGTGTTGGATGTGAATTTTCCCAGCCTCACTAGCTGCTGCCTGTCTGTCAGGAAGCTGGTGATCCACTGACAGATGGAGGTGGGTACAGAGAGCTGTGTCAGTTTATTCAGAAGGGTATCTGGGATGATGGTGTTGAAAGCGGAGCTGAAGTCCACAAACAGGATCCTTGCATAAGTCCCTGGTTTGTCCAGATGTTGGAGGATGTAGTGCAATACCATATTGACTGCATCATCCACAGACCTGTTTGCTCGGTAAGCAAACTGCAGGGGGTCCAGTAAGGGTCCAGTAATGGTCCAGTAATGTCCTTCAAGTAGGCCAACACCAGCCTCTCAAATGACTTCATGACCACAGACGTTAAAGCAACAGGTCTGTAGTCATTTAGTCCTGTGATTTTTGGTTTCTTGGGTACAGGGATGATGGTGGAGCGTTTGCTTTCCATGTTCCACTCTACAGAGCCCAAAAGATTTATACATGAATTAAGATAAACCATGTACATTTTACACTCGTTTTTAGAACTTACTACCTTGCATCATTTATGATTTTGAGTTTAGAATTTAAATTAAAAAAACTCATTATTAGTGGTCATGGAACAGATTTACTTTAACAATTATAGTTTTAGCTGAGCAAAGTTAGTCTTTTTTCTAATTAAGAATTATTCAGTAGATTAGTCATTATTCATAAATTATATAAAGTAATTAAAATAAACAATAAAAATAAATTCATACATATCCCTACTGATTATTAGCTTTCTTTCATAAAAGGTCTCTGTTTTAATAGAAATGGGGCAATAACCAAACACATGAACACAATAGGTGGTACTTGCTGTGTTGAGCTTGTTTGCATGGCACTGTTGTTTTCCATACCTGGAATTCAAGTGCCAATCATAGCACTGTTGCTAAAACAGTTTAATTATGTTTATTAATTATCCAAGGACCAGCATGATACCAGAGTTTCCAGACAAACTGCTGATAAATTATTGTTGGGCGGGTTCATAGGTATAAACAAAGATCTGAAGTTTTGCTCTTCTTTTGTCCATCAGCGGTTGCGTCTTTTGCTAATATAATAATTTCACCAAAAGATGCCACTATATTAAAAATTGTTAAAAAGTATTAACAGTATAAAGGTTGCTGCAATTCTTGCTCAATGCCATAACTGAAGCAAATTTCTTGTTTTTTATTTATATTGGGGCAGACATGCAGCATGTGTCTCGGGAGTGAGTTTTTTCGACATGACTAAAGTTTCAGGAACTGTGTGTTTGTGTGCACAGTGTTCCAGGAATACCAGCAAATGTGTGGCCGAGACATTCAGAAGAGTATTGAGAGGGAGATGTCTGGAGATCTGGAGAGTGGCATGCTGGCTGTTGGTAAGATGCTTTAACTGTGCTCAGCCTGTTTCTCTCACCATGGCTGGATAATGAAATGACACAATATAATAAATGTAATGTAAATTTTAAACTTTTTGTGTTTTCATATACTTTATTTCATATACATCTAGCTTATACATGCATTCACTGGTGTATTTTGTATGAATACAGTTACTGACAGTTTGACAAATGTCTCTTTATGCTGTCCATCATTGGAATGGGACTAATCAAATATTATTTGGATGGACTTCAGCACAGCAGTGACATGATCATGGGTGTTACCTTGGTAGAAATCACACAAATGCTGGTGTTGTTAAACACTGTTCACTCACTGGCATCTTTGTTGGTCCACCTTGTAGTATAGTTAAAAAAATATAGCTCATATTTTCCCATATTTTTTTTGTTTTATTCATCATCTCACTCTTCGTCTGTGTCAATTTCTGACCACAGAGCCACTGTTGGCTAGATATTTTTGGTTAACGGACTGTTCTCAATCTGTATACAACGTGTAAACTGTGTACAACATGTACCTATGGTTGGTTTACTGCTTAAACTGCAGATGAGTGTCGCTATCAGCTAGGTATATCTAATAAACTGCCATGTAAGAGTATGTCATGGAATAGATTATACCGTACGTGTGTCATGGTGAAGTACTGTATAGTCAATATCATGGCTTCAAAATATTTTGATATGGCCATACCTTCTCACTTAACCTTGTAGAACAGAAAAATGAGTCCCTTTCCGAAAAATAGTTTCACATTTTTTTTATGATAATGTATTTGCTTTAACTGTTTTGTGTTTCTCAAATTGTCCTCTACCCTGCTGTCCACTCTCAGGCTAAGGGTAATATGCTAAAATATTTAACCACACACTGAGTTCATCACCACCGTGATTGACATACTCTTTGTCACACGTTGCTGTGTTGTACCTTTTTCCTGAGTGTGCAACGCATGGTTTGTGTGTTTTTGTATGCTGCTTGTGAATTCTCCTCATATTTGAAGTGTATTGTTTATGTTTTCTGTACATCTCTCCTGCCTGAGTTTTAGTTCGTTCTAATCTTGACTGCTGTTTTATTGACAGTTTTATAAGCCACTTGGATGTCTCTTTCTCCATCCAGTCAATCATCATTGTGCAGTTTTAGTATTTCTTACTGACAGTGTACTGGGAAATATTTGCATGTGTCAAATCTAAAATGTCTCGTGTGCAGTGAAGTGCATTAAGGACACACCAGCCTACTTTGCTGAGAGACTCCACAAAGCCATGAAGGTAAGACACTTCAATCTATGGCCATGCAATTTGGGACAAAAACTTCAGCTGATAAATAATTTTAACATTTGAATCCTAGCTGTGTAACTAAAGTTAAAATGATGTTTGTTGTGTGCAGGGAATGGGAACCAAAGACCGCACCCTGATCCGCATTATGGTGTCTCGCTCAGAGATGGATATGTTGGACATCCGCCAGGCGTACGTGAGGATGTATGGCAAGTCTCTCTACACGGACATTTCTGTAAGTAGATTGTTTGTCTAATGCTCATGCACCCTCACGGCTCTTAATATCTTTAATGTGGTTTTCTGTTAATTTAGCAAATCTGCACCCCATTAACAAGTTTAAGATGTCATAGAAGACACCAGGAAAATCATTAGAGATATCATAGAAATAAAAATTAATAATTACGTATATATGTGAAATATCCATGTTGTTTAATTCTGAGACCGTTATTAAATGTGTGCAATTTTGCTGTGATTCCCAAATCTAATTTACCATCTCTTCAATTCAGGTTGATTGTAAAATGAATGATTTGGCCAAGCTGTAATAGGGTTGGATATACATTTGAGTAGCCTGTGATGTGTTTTAATAGTGAATGATCTCTGGGTTTGCAGGGAGACACTTCTGGGGATTACAAGAAATTGCTGTTGAAGCTTTGTGGTGGAAGTGATTAAGAAGATGTAGCTTCTGTCACATTAAAGAAGTAAAAATTTGTGCCATACGGTGTTCATACAAAATATATTGTTATACTCTAAAAATGCTCTTATCTACAATTGCATGTTGTTGCCATAATTATAATTTCACATATGGCATAATGTCGTACAACATTTCTGTGCTGTATTTTTATATAAATCTTTATTTTATAGAAAGCAGCCTATATTTTTTTCTTTACTTGGGCCATTATGCTGAGTATATTATACAATAAGAAATAGGGGAAATATTATGAATCTCAAAAAGTGCTGTTATTGAGTCTTTTTGGTCTTTTTTCAGTAGACTGTTTAAGAAAACATCTGATCTAATCAAATGAGTCAAATCAAGTTGAATCTGATTCAGTATCAGTGTTTCACTCCAAAGCAGCTGTGATACCAACACTCCATATCGGATAGGTGCATCCCTATTAAATGATTTGTAGAGATTTATATATCAGCTAAATACCAAATAATTTTTTAAAATTCTGTTTTAGTTATATTCAGAAATCAGGAATTGTGGAAACACCAATAATGAGAAAGTGTCAGTAGAAACAGCCTCTGCTGTGGCCTGCTGTTGCACCAATTCCTAGTTGCTTTATGCTATACTCTGGGATCTAAGTGTCACATGTCCATAGTAAAATGAATGTAAATGCATGTTTTATCATGAATAAAAAAGATGGAATGTGATATACTTCAGTTTGTGCTTAACATTTTTACCTGAGTGGTTTATGTATTGCTTTTGTTTTTTAAATTCAAACTACACACTGTTGGGGGGGGGGGGGGAAAAAAAGCGAAATCAAGCTTATATGACTTGTGGTTGAGCTACTGATTTGTTTATATGGTGAAAAGCCTATGCATGCCATGCTATTTTAAACTCTAAGCTCATTCTAAACTACAAGGACAAAATGAATATTCAAAAACATATTCATAAGAAATACTTAACATCGATTCGAACAGTGCCCCGTTCTGCATTCACTATATTTACCTTGTGAGTGCAGCACAATGGCACCTCAAAACATCTCTCACATAAGGGCCCTCTCTGACTCGTCTATGACTCACACATCGTCCTCTTAGTCAGACCTTTATAAAAAGATATACATGGGACGTCTCACTATACTTAAGGGATTTGCTGTCAACCTAGGAATTAAAAAAAGAAGTGAGTGACTGGCAGTTAGCAGATTGCACCAACTTTGGAGCATGTCTGTTTTGTGGAGCGACCACCAGAGTGCAGTGTCACTGTCTTCTAATGGTAAAATGCTGATGCCAGATAAACGGGACACCACAGTTATGCACTCCAGCAACAAATGCCCATAGATGGGGAGAAAATGGCAATGCTCAAAAGATGTGTCTCAGAGAAAAATACATGGAGAAATCCACATAGCAAGCTGTGACTTTCATTTAGTTACTGAAACAACCAAATATATATTTCATTAATATTAAGTAATGTCATTAATTTCATTATAAGCACCAATAATCTAGGATTAGTGCTGGCTGCTTACAAATCCGCTGCAGAAAAGGGGGGTGGTGGGGCTTTATAAATAGTTTTTCATACAGTGAGTTTGGAAATTGGAATTAAACATCTGTCCTGCAATAATCATTTCAATTTAATAATTTAACCTTCGATTTACTTATCACTAACATTTCATTTGTATTTACTATTTACCAGATATTTCTGCGAAATTTAGGTTAATTGGGAGATACAACATTTTTTTAAAAAAGCATTAATGTAGTGTATAGATTTTTGGTTACAATAGCATACATTTTGACCATTTTCTGTTGTATTTGTGTATATGTGTCTATTGTGCATTACAGGAAATGCAAATCAAAGTCGGGATTTAGCGTTCCTCCTCTGTGGACATCAAAAACTCAGAATCCTCACAAAGAACATTACACAGAGCAGAGAGCGAGAGCTCATATGCTGCACCCACACAATAACTGTACCCTGATGTTCTGTGTACAGTAATGTGATCTGTAATTAGTGGCTGTTAATTATAGCCTGACATTAAACCAAGACTGACTAGTCATTGACAACATTCTGTGCTTCTGCAGTCAGAACATCATTCTGCAAAACACGTTATTTGCTGTCTCATCACTTTTTCTTTTTTCTTTTTTTTTAGCAGTCTCATTTTGTCCTTTATTTTTGTGTGTGTGTGTGTGTGTGTGTGTGTGTGTGTGTGTGTGTGTGTGTGTGTGTGTGTGGCGGGGTTGGGGGAGTTTGGGGTTGGGGTACTTGCCCTGATGGCTTCCAGATTCTAGTTTTGACTTTGAATTTATAATCAGTAATCAGATTTGTTGATGTATGCTGGATGATATATTTCATCATAACTAGTTGGCTGTTATCATTCAAAATCAAAACCAAGAAAATTTGCATTACCATAAGTATATACCAGCATGTTCTTGTAGGTAGCATTAATTGTGAAGCGATAACATGGTGTAATGTTTCTCTTATTTATGACAGAGGTCCCCAGTATTTTGCCTCTTATCACAACTTGGGCCAAGTAATGACTGGGCAAGACAATGAGTACTGACTAGCAGTCTGGCCAAATTGGGGGCACAGAGTGGCAGCTGCTGCCATGGAATTAAGCCTTACCACCACAACTGGCACCGCAACACTAAACTTACATTCAGGGCTACAAAGCAGAAACACATGAAGCCCACCCCAAGTCCATGTGCACATTGTGGTTCTCCAGTTGCTTTCCACCTCCCAATGATCATGCGTGTAGGTGTATTGGCTGTGCTAAATTGCCCATAAGTATGAATGAGTGTGTCTGCATGTGTGTACATCGTACCCTGAAACAATAAATTTGTCCTATATACACTCACCATCCACTTTATTAGGAACACTTGTACACCTGGACATTGATGCAGTTATCTAATCAGCAAATCATGTGGCAGCAGGTCAAGAGCTTCAGTTAATGTTCACATCAAACATCAGATTGAAGAAAAAGTTTGATCATGGCATGGATGTTGGTGCCAGACGGGCTGGTTTGAGTATTTCAAGAAACTGCTGATCTCCTGGGAATTTCACACACAAAAGTCTCTAGAGTTTACACAGAATGGTGCGAAAAACAAAAAACACTGATTGAGTGACAGCTCTGTGGGTGGAAATGCCTTGTTGATTTGAGAGGTCAGAGAAAAGTGGCCAGACTGGTTTGAGCTGCCAGGAAGGATATAGTAACTCAAATAATCACTCTTTATAACTGTGTTGAGCAGAAAAGCATCTCAGCATGCACAAAACATCAAACCCTGAGGTGGATGGGGTACAACAGCAGAAGACCACATCGGGTTCCACTCCTGTCAGCCAAGAACGAGAATATAAGGCTGTCGTGGGCACAGGCTCATCGAAACTGGACAGTTGAAGATTAGGGAAAAAAAAATCACCTGGTCTTTTTCCAGTCTTCAACTGTCCAGTCTGGGTGAGTCAGTGCCTATGATAGCCTCAGATTCTTGTTCTTGACTGACAGGAACATGATGTTGTAGCCCATCCACCTCATGGTTTGACGTGTTGTGCGTTCTGAGATGCTTTTCTGCTCACCTTGGGTGTAAAGAGTGTTTATTTGAGTTACTGTAGACAGTCTGGCCATTCTCCTCTGATCTCTCTCATCAGCAAAGTGGTTCAGCCTGCAGACCTTCCACACATGATGTTTTTTGTTTTTCGCACCATTCTGTGTAAACTCTAGAGACTTTTGTGTGTGAAATTCCCAGGAGATCAGCAGTTTCTGAAATACTCAAACCAGCCCATCTGGCACCAACATCCATGCCATGATCAAAGTCACAGAGATCACACTTTTTCTTCATTCTGATGTTTGATGTGAACATTAACTGAAGCTCTTGACCTGTATCTTGTAACTGTAACTTGTGCTGCTGCCACATGATTGGCCGATTAGATAACTGCATGAATGTACTGGTGTACAGGTATTCCTAATAAACTGGACGGTGAGTGTATATTTTGGTGGTGGTCACCCATTAGTGTGCGAGAGTATCTTGCTCCTGCCTCTTTGACATCCCATGTCTAAAAATCTGGTCATGCCAGTAGCATCTGCAGTACTCTATCCCTTGTCTATGGAAAATGGCCACGTATTTCACTGTTATTAACTCCGTCCTTTACCCCATGATTGGAAATTGTTTTGTTGGAAACTTAAATAACATTATGAGGACTAAAAGTACCCGCCCACTGAGGGAAATCAGGTGTGTCTGTGTAAAGTCCAGCCCACTTTTACCTTACAAGGCTATTGTGAGGCGAGTTGATTGACAGCAGGCAGCAGCTACTGAGCTGCTGAGACATGGCGGAGCTTACAGTTTGAGTAGGGAACGCCAACAGTTAGGGTAGTTTCGCTCGCACTAAAGTCGACACATTACCGAATAAATGGCGAAGAAGAAACTATAAAAGTGGATGGAAATGCTGCTGTTCGGAGAATTGCGGTGGAAGAGGAAAGAAGTGGCTAGAAAGTAAGTGAGCTGGGGAAATGTATCTAGCGCTCGCTGTTTAGTGCAGTCAACAGCCTTAGGCAACAAATATGGCTTCGTGTGCCTTTTTGCTCTGTGTAATCAGAAACTGCTGTATTAAGCCATCGTATATCATGGCACAGTCGCTCAAATCGTACAAGTGACCATAAGGAAGGGAGTTCCTGCTTGGGTATCGGGGGTTCTGTTGGGTTTGAGTCGAGGTCACCGTCTCCGCCGACATAACAAGAAGCTAGCTTAGCCAGTTAGCTAGGGAACTGCGCGAAGTGCAATGGAGCCGAAGCACAAAGAGTTGTTAGAGCAGTGCCACCAGAACTTGGTGCAGTCCATCCCGGACGCGCAGCGCCTCATCGAGCTGCTCGCCAAATCCGGCAGCCTGAGCGAGCGGGACACACAGGAACTGGACCAGAACTGCTCCTCCAGCTCCGAGAAAGTGGACCAGCTGCTGAAGATGCTCATGAACAAGGAAAGCGACCATTTCCTGGCCCTGTGTGTGGCACTGGAGAAAACCTACCCTCACCTGTATTCTGCCCTGTTCAGCAACGGGGGAGGACCGGCAGATCACTCCGGTAAGAGTTAGTGGATCACTGGATCCCTCATCACTGAGAGCAGGATGGAGGTCGCCATGTCTGATCACGCCGCACTAGTGTGAGCGGGGCTGAGATTTGGTCTGAGATTTCTTCTTTCCCCAGTAATCACAACAGTGTAGGCTACAAAAATCTGACACCACGCAAGCACAAGCCCCCAGTCTGTACTGAAATGTAGTAACTTATCTTTACACGACCTTGGGTTTGGTAGTATTTTTCTTTAGAATCACCAGAGTAGTAATTAGACAACATGATGGCTGAAATTAGATCCCCCAAATAATGACAGGGCCATCATTTGATCAGAGATGGTAAGTAATAGCATTAGGAGTTTTTTTTAAAAGCTGATTATCCACACTTCCCCAAGTAGGATCGCAGGTCACCTGAATCTCAAGTGCAAAAAAAGTGAATTTAATTCTTAGCAGATTCACACTATTTCATCTTTGATAGAAAAAAAAGTAAAAAAGGGCGAAATTTTGGAAAATGAAAAGTTGATTACTTTCTTAGGTTACCCAAACATTCCTCCACATCATGCTCAGTGACATTAATGTAGCCTCTATAATGTAATTCTTTTCACATTGCATGTTCCTGATGCACATCAGTGGAAGTTGTGGTTTCCATGGGAACACTTGCCTGTCCGTATGAACATGTGTGTGGCTTATTTGCAATCCTTAAAACGGCTTGACTTGTATTCCTTAACTGCCGCTTTTGTTTAGTTTTGGTCCTGCTGACGGGTGAATGAGCTAAGCATGAGGATGAGTGTGTGATTTCCTGTTTAATCCTTTGTGTTTTACCATCTGATGCCATTCCACTGCTTTGTTCTGATTTCCTGATTTTCTGTCTCTCAAAATGTTGCCAACTTTTACTTGAGTTGTGATGTTCAGAAATGGATATTAAGTAATGGAACATTGAGGAAGAGTTACTTTTAGAGAGTGTATTCAATATTAATGGTTGTTGAAAGCAAAAAAGTGTGTGCTCTCAGCGTGGCACCGAGTGCTGCTTCTGCACGCTTAGAAGATTCTCTTTAAAGAGGAAAACTGTCAGCTCACGTACATCAACGGCTGTGACTGCAAACACGTTCCGATCCACCACACACGAACTTTATTGTGTAAAAGAAAGAGACTTCAGGTCCATGTTTCTGCATCTTCCTCATTGCTTCTTTCCACATTGTCTTAAATATGCTCAGTGATTCCCAAATCTCCACAAGTCTATTTTCAGAAGGTGTTGATTAATTTTCTGTAACAGCAAGGCTCTGACAGTAGTTTCCACTCTAATTCAACTTACAGGTTTATATTAATATGCTGCTTGTAATACATTATCCTTTCTATCGTAACAGCCAATTCACAGGGACTCGTGTGGTGGACAGTCTGCGTAATCTAAGGCTAATAGTAAACAAATTAAAAAGCATGTTTGTTGATGTGGTGAAGCTTTCTGAAAGGAGACATTTATTTTACATTCATGGAAGGGCTCTCCATCCTCAGTGCTTTATAACAGTCAGTACGTTTTCTGCCACAAGAAAGTCTTCAAGACAGAGGAATTGGCACTTTTTTGTTTCCCGGTAACACGACAAGCTGCATTTATTGTCTTATTAACTTTGTGTTATAACTGTTTATAGCTGCTGTAACATAAGTGGTAACGAACTAACTTACTGAAGTTCCACAACATTAAATGTAGTCAGACTTTTTCTGTTCAGGATAGTCATTTGCAAATTCCCAACCACCAGCCAGATCTCTCTGTCATACTACAGCTGCCATCCTGGCAGAGCGAAGGCTATCTCAGGGCAGCGTAACCCGGTGCTGTCTACCTTCTTCTGCATACATGAGCTCACAGCCGCCTGCGATTGGCTACTGTTGACGGGAGAAAGAGTTTGCTATCCTTTCCACCCAGAGATCATGGCTAATTTTTGCTCTGTTGGATGGCTTGCAATCTCCCGACGATAGGAAGAAAGCTTTTCTGTTCCTCCACTTGGGAGCGTAAATATAAATGTCAAAAAGCAGGACGTGTAGTTCATTAACAAATTAAAAATAGTAATCATTGACATATTCCTGTTATAAACAGAATATATCACTTTCAGATGTGCTGTTATAGAACAGTAATCCATATCGGGGTGGTAACTGTGACTGTGCTTCTTGCCAGGCTGCATCACTTTGTCATAGGTTATTTTGCTATAGCAGCACTCCCTGTTGTGTTTTATTCTTTACACAATGTTAGTATTTGATTCCTATTAGTATTCCACAGGTTTCCTTACTAAGCTTGTTTTTCTAATAAATTCTTTATCCTACAACATTACATATTGAATGTATGTATTCAAGTTCCTGGACTTGTCTTAGTTATTCAGGCTGAAATATTTTTAAGGCACTTCTTTCATTACTTTTACTGTTAAATGTGTGTGATGTGATGATTTCATTTTGACCATTTCGAGCGTTCGACCAAGATGAACCACATTCCCCCAAACAGCTCCGAACAGACAGATGAAAGCCTAAGCCCTCTCCCTTGCTGGCTCACACACTCACGTGTATGATGAGTTACAGTGATTGCGACCTGCTCTGAAGTCATTCTCTCAAGCTGCCACTGCTGAGCCTCAGCTCTTTTCACTGCCAAGCCTCTCCATACACACTCCCACAGTCATGAGCACACACACACACACACACACACACACAGGCTGGGAGTGGGAGCTGTGGAGGAGGGGAAGGTTTGGTTAGTGTAGGGCAGTGTGGTGGCTGCTCCAACTGCTTCCTCATGCTGGCTGGAGAAGCTGCACACTGCATGTGGCACTGTGTGTATTGAACACACACCATCGTAAATCAACGTAAATAGGGAGGCAAAAGATCAGCATTGCAAATCATCGAGATTTATGTGCGATATGATAATTAAATGGGTGTGCTGAAAACATCTAAAAATGAATTATTTTTTGTGACCTCTGAGTGGACTTAGCCTAGACGTTTGACTATTTTACAGCTCTTGCGTCGTTTTTACACTGTTGGTGCGATGTTTGCTCTGAACTGTACACTAGACAGTCACGTTGATTTAGATCAGAGGTGGCAGACTCCAGTCCTGGAGGGGAGCAGCACTGCAGAGTCCTGCCTCATTTAACTCACCCGTTTCAACTCCTCAGCTAATTAGCAAGTCTTTCATGAGCTGCATGTGGTGTGGTAAAAGAGGGGAAAAACAAATCTCTGCAGGGCCATGGCCAAAACCTGATTTTGACACTTCTCCCTTGAACATGTTAAAGACGAGGTTATCCTGGTATTTCTGACCAGCTCCATCCCCGGTCCTCCAGCCTAAAGTATTTATTTGATATGATGTATAGACTAGATCTCTATCACTGGCTGGATTGTGGGAGTTGGCTCTGTAAAATGTAGCAGGGAGAAACCATCCATTTCTGTTTTAAAATCAAGTGGTTGTTTAATTTGAAATGGCTTGTTCACAGCAGGCCAAAGGGTGACTCCTCCATGCAGTCAAACAGAGGGCTGAGCAGAGACAACAAGCCGTTTGTTTTAAGCTGAGCTACCTCAAAGTGCACAGTCAGCAGCTTGCTCTGTTTATGGACCGTGGGGGATGTCAGTTCGGATCCCAATAGATCCAACTCGTGGATAGAGGGAGTTATGGCAGGACAGTGTGTCACACTTGAACACTTTTGTCCTTTTCTTATTCTCTGTAAGAGGGCACGTTTATGTAATAATTATGTTATTATGATTGAATCAAGGAATCTGTGCAAATTTGCTAAGGTTTAACATCTGCTTTTGTAGCTTTGCCAAAATTATCAGTCATTTTAAACACAGAAAAAAGTTTTATTTATTTATTTATAAACAGGGGTTGAGAAATCATAATTTTATTACACTAGCCTACTGGACATGTGGAAGTGCTAATGTGATGTCCAGTTCCATGTTTTTTTTTTTTGTTTTGTTTTTTTTTTTGCTCAGAAAACTAGCGGCTGGATTAATGATAGCTAATGTAATGCAGTAAGGTGTGGGGAGCTAGTTACATGCATTAATACAGACTAAGGGAAACAAACGAATATATGATCATTCTGTTCTAATAAAGTTTCTAATGCAGCATGTCATGTGTGCATCACAAGTCAGCAAGTCATTGGGCAAGGTTTCAGCTATGAGATGAGAAGATATTTCAGTCTGACTAGCTTATTTTCTCTTAATTACATTTAACTGTGAAGTGACTGTTACTTATAGCCGGAGCGGTGGCATGGTGGTACAGAAGGTAGCGTTGCCTCATCACACCTCGTGGTTCGAGCCTGAGCTGGGGTTACTGTCTTCGTGGAGTTTCTGTGCATATGGGTTTCTTCCAGGTTCTCTGGTTTCTTCCTACCAGTGAATCAGCTTATGAATGTGTGCACTGACAGTGTGTTCCTGCAGTAGGCTCCTGATCCACCGCAACCCCGAACAGGATAAACGTTACTGAGAAGTGAGTGAGTTATGTGACAGCTTTTAGTTGGGCTTTATTCTGCAGGATTTATGAAAAATCTGTCTATCCTCTGTATGTGTTAATTAATCTGCCTAGTAAAATTCGCTCTCCAGTCAACCACCTCACACCTTGGCTGATTTGGAAGCATGCACTATAGTTACAGCATTGAGGTGTGTTACACACTCACTGTCCTGGTTGGCCTTATGCAGTGGATTTTGCTCTACTTTTAGCTGCTGTTATGCGTCTAATTCAGTATCTGCAACTCAGCAAGACGGCCTTTTGTATAACTGGACCTGACTAATATAACCTAGTGCACCAAACTGCTTAAATGAATATGCTGCTAATGTTGGCTGGCTTTGTTTTGTATGAATTGCTGAATATTAATTGTAGGATCTTTTGAAGTGTAAATTTGCTATGAGTTAGTGTTCATTTATATAATTTAATCATAACTGAAAAAGGGCTTAGCAGTCCTATCCAGAATAATATGTTGAATGTGCATACACTAAATTAAATTAGCAGGAATAGGTTCTTGTTGTGTTTGCAAGGTGTTGAGTCTGGTGGCATTGTCTGCTATGAGTCAGTACCATCAAAAAATAAAAAGACTTAATTACCATTTGCAAGCCATCCCAAGCTTCTTAATTACTGAGTAATGCACAGGAAATGCCAAAGTCTAAATACTGGTTGTGCAGCAATAGAAATAAACAGTGCTGTTCTAAGTTCCATCAGTGCTGTAGTCAGGACCTGATGCCTGACACTGGACAGATAGCTGGCTATAATCAGACCCTGTAATATAGGCTTTCTGAAAACGGGCCCACTAATCTGCCCACGGTTGACTGACCTGACACATGTAGCTTTTAGTAGGTTAAGAGCAGCTATTAAGCATGGAACAGGCAGTAATGCACAGCTGGGTGTGCTGTGCTGAACAAAGGGAAATGTATTTTAGTGTGGTGGTGAACCTTATCTAACCTTCACTACAAGGAACGGATTGACACACTATCACCTGATGCAACATGGATTTCGTTTAATTTAGACATATTGAACTTGTTTGGGGAAGTGTGAGAATGTTTGCTCCAGGAAATTTTTATCCTGTACTGTTCTAACATGACTGTATCCTATGCTATGCCTTGCTTAGAAAAATTTCTGCCAGCATTTGATATGACTGACCTTGTTTATTTATGCTGACATGTAAAATGTGAGCTTCAGTTGTAACAGTTTGTGCTATTTAGCAAAGTAGGGCAAATTTAAATGTGGCCAGTTGGCACTTTTAAAGGACCATTACTCTTATCAAGGTGACAGTGCAGTTAGATTTAATTTTTTTGCTGTGAAGTGATTTATAGTGTGTGTATAAATGTCGTCCCACTTATAAACATTTTTAAAATTACACCTGCACATATTAATGGACGGTATGATGGTTGATCCGATATACTGGTTGTTGTATTGGTATGGAACACTTACGACAACGGGTGTTGATTATTTTCCAATAACGCCATGCCCCGAAGTGTTCTATTCCTCTTATACCACAGCAATTTGCCAATAATTGCAATTTGTTTTATTAATTAAAGATTGATACTTTTTGTACTTTTTATTTGTTTGTAGTTATTGTTAAAGGAGCAGTAGTCAGTTTTTAATTTCTTACAAATATCCTGCAGAATTGGTAGGAATAACCTGAAGATATGTAGAACATTATAAAATTAATGGTTAAAGCCACTGACATAGCACAGTATATAGTGTATTATGTGGCTGAGAAACCCTTTTGGAGAACTGCGGGCCATGCTCGTCTGTGTTTACATGGCCGTCTTGGCAGTAATTTTATAGAAATGCCTCCAGTGCCCCTTCAGTCCAAATATGGCTGAAACTGGTAAGTGCCCAGTGCAGCCAGATAATTCTCCTGTGAGCAAAAGAAAGAAAGAAAGGAGAAAAAAAAGGCTTAAAGACAAAAAAACGCAGTAGAACAAGAATAACCATTGGCAAATTTCAGAGATGGAGAAATTAAGTACTGTAGAAGGAGACGCGAAATTAGTGATGTTGCTCTTTGACAGCTTTGTAAACAATCTGTATAAAGCTTTGAATTGTTTGAATTGCCGGCTTTACATAAAAAAATCAGATAGATACGTTTTTATCACTTAGAGCAGCTGTGTTCAATCTTCTCCGAAAAGGGCCGGTGTGGGTGCAGGTTTTCATTCCAACTAAGCAGAAGCCACACCTGAGTCTATTGAAAGCCAAGATCAACTGATTAAACGGGTGGAATCAGGTGTGGCTCCTGCTTGATTGGAATGAAAACCTGCACTCACACTGGCCCTTTGCAGAGAAGACTGGGCACCCCTGCCTTAGAGAGCCATGTAAGGCAATGCTTAGGATGAACCTACTTGCATGTAATGTTGGCTAACTCCTGTGCAGCTATGCTAACAATGCTAATAGCAATAGGTTTAACATAAATACACCTGAACCTTCTTATCATTCAAGTCCACAAAAGCCATCAAGTGCAGGGGTATTAGCTGTATATATTTAAAAGGATTATATGGGGAAAGTGAGCTTAGAAATGGGCCTGTTTGTCAGTGTCATATCTGTACGAGATGTGGTGAGCATGAAAACATCACACGCCTACAACTGAGGGGCGTATGGTTAAAGAGTTGAGTGTGGTGGAAATGGTTGGAAACTGTTTAGCACATGATTTTTCTTCCCTTTTACTTTCTTTTCCCATATTGTTTTCCATCACCCATCTTGTCCCGCTTCCACAACCCCTTTAATTCAGTGTCAACTGTGTTTTTTTTTTTTTTTTTTTTTAATTTGTGGTCAAAGGTAACATGATGTAATTTCATCTGCTTTTGTAGTTGGTGATTATTAGATTACGTTGCTGTCCAGCCATGTTTTCAAAAGTGAGAAGGTCTCTTCATGGGTGACATCATCTGATATGTGAGAGCCTTATGCTGCAGGCACTTCGCTTTTCCTCCTCTCACCAAAACTACTGTAAATATTGCCATGTCATGTGACCAATGCTCAGTCCTGATTTGTTGCTTCTCCTGAACCTTGCCCTTGGTGCCACAGCCTTGCCATGTGGCCTCATGGGAAACTGCAGTCTCACTGAACAAAGGCTTCCTGGGCCGTGTGGTGCCTCTGTTCCTGAGCCACTGTGCACTATGTCTTTCTGCTGTCTGGGAGAGAAAAGGGGGTGACTTTGAGCTGGGCTCACTCCAGATTTAATCAAACAGCACTGGCTTCTTCAGGAAAGAAGGAACACTGCCAGAACGAGTTTGATGCAAACGCCTGAGATGTGGGTAAACAGAATCGTTTGTCAGACTGACTCTATAGCCATCTCTGCAGGCCTGGCATGATGACAGGCAGGATTTCAGGCTGTCAGTAGTAGCTGAGCTGAGCTCTGATCTATTCATTTTGGAATACAAATAATCAAGACTCCTAAATTTTCTCTGATCAATTCGAAATTAGTATTTTGAATCAGATTATTCTGATATGATGGTATGCACTGATAAATAAAAGCTTAGAAAAAGCAGGATCTGTTGTGTTTTGGAGACATTAAATTTGTTTAAGAGGCTCCCGAGTGGTTATAACAGGAAAGCATTCGCCCTGTCGTTGGGAGATCGAGTTTGACACTAACCAGGCATTGACATCTATGAGCTCATATATGTGGAAGAGGGCAGATGTTTTGTTCCTCCGTGTGTGTTGCACTGTCCTCTGACGCAGCATGAGCAGCAATTTGAAAACGTGGTAGTTGGCTTCATGTGTCCTCCCCGGTTTGTAGCTGTCTTGTGACGGGGGAGAGTTGGCTAAATGGTTGTGAATTGACAAGTGATAAATTAATATCAATAAAATGTATTAATCTTCCGTAATCAAAATAGCATAATTGGGATCCTTCATTAGGCAGGATCCTAGTGTAAGGGCCTCTTAATCTTTTGGTATGTCAGTTCTTGTCTGTAAGTTTCTTGTTCTTCAGAATTTTATATTTACTAAGCTATGCCATGAGTGTGGTATTTAAACTAGAGTGAAATCCTGGATATCTAGTAAGACAGCTCTATTGATTCTAAACTTAAATAGCAATATGTTGTGACACCTTCTATTCCAGCACATATGATAGCTTGTCTTGCATGTTATCCAAACTGTTGCTGGAATTGCCTTCACTGATTTATATATAAATGTCTATGTTTATATCTGTAATAGCAAGTAAAATGACACCCTTAATTGTAGGGTGGTTTGATATTGCCCAAAAAAAAAAAATCTTTGAAATTTTTTTTCAACTTTATGAATTATTCTCCATTATGGTTTAACTTATTGTTCTCACATAATGAAATTATTTTATTAAAAATAATTTATTAAAATTGACTTTGGAAAATGTAGATGTGCAAAAATCACAGCACCATCTATAGCAAATAGTGCAAACAATGGTTCTTTTAAGGAAAGGATATTTAAAAAAAAAAAAAAAAAAAAAAAAACATGGTTTGCACTATTTGGTATAGATGGCGCTGTTACTGTTTTTGCATAGCTTGGTGAACCCTTCTTTCTCGAAAGAGTAAATGGGGACCATGTCTTTCGTGACATTAAATATCCCCCCAACTGAGAAGTCAACTTGGTATTCTTCTAAAATCTGAGTTCCTTAAGAAGTAAAACATCTTATCTTTAAATGAGTTATTCTCTATATCCAAGTATTAGCTTTAGATTAATCAACATACAGACATATTTGTTTATGTCTAAAACTATACTGTAAGACTATACAGTTTTTTATTTGAGAAAGAAAATAAACAATGGATATAAAAGTCTACACACTCCTGTTAAAATGGCAGGTTTTTGTGAAGTAAAAGAATGAAACTAAGATAAATCATGTCAGATCTTTTCCCACCTTTAACGTGAAATTACATTGTTTTTCACTTTACTTGTATACTAGCAAACTTTTTTTAGGGAAAAAATAAAAATAAAAAAATACAATAACCTAGTTGCATAAGTGTGCACACTCCTGAACTAATACTTTGTTGAAGCATCTTTTTGATTTAATTACACCACTCAGTCTTTTTGAGTAAGAGTCTATCAGCGTGGCACACCAAAGATTTTTCCACTTTTTCTTGCAGAAACATTCTAGATCAATCAAATTGTAAGGGCATCTCCTGTGCACAGCCCACTTCAGGTGACACAGATCTTTGTTAGATTCAGGGCTTCAGTTTACTAGCAGACACCTGAAGGTTTTGCGCTAAAATCAACTGGTGTAGCTATTCATGATTTCCTCCACCGTGATAAAACCCGCAGTTCTGGATGAAGAAAAGCAGCCCTAGAGCATTATGCTGCCACCACCGTGCTTCACCGGGGGTATGGCGTTCTTTTGTTGATGTGCTTTTTTTTTTTTTTTTGCGCCAAACATAAGTTCTGGAATTATTATGCCTTTTGAAATTGGTCTCAGCAGAACGTAACACATTTTGCCACATGTTTTGGTGTGATTTACTTGAGAAAGGGCTTCCGTCTAGCCACCCTACCCCATAATCCAGACATGTGAAGAATATAAGAGATTGTTTCAAATGCAGAGACTAATCATATATTCCTGCAGCTCCTTTAATGTTGCCGTTGGACTGTTGGCAACCTCCCTGGTATTTTTTTTTTTTGTCTTGTGCTTTTATATATTTTGGAGGGATGTCCTGTTCTTGATGATTTTCTCCACTTGTTGATGACTTTTATGGTGTTCCATGGTACAGCTAATGTTTTGGAAATATTTTTTTTGGACCCCTCTAGTGATTGATTCCTTTGACAGTGAGACCCTGGAAATGCTTTATCAGCTTTTTCAGCAGTCAGATGAAACCAAGAAAATGTCAAGAAAATCCTACAGACACAGCTGGTCTTTATTTGGGGTTAATCAGATTAATTTCATTGATGACTGCTATATGATAATTACTTTTGAACATGAGATTGAATGTGATTGGTTCATTCTGAACACAGCCACATCCCCAATTATAAAAGGGTGTGCTCACTTATGCAACAAGGTTATTGAAATGTTTTTTTGTTGTGATACTTTGTAATTTCACATATAGGGTGGTAAAGTTCTGACATGATTTATCTTGGTTTCATTTTTTTCACCAAAACATTATATATATATTTGTGTGTGTGTGTATGTATGTATGTATGTATATGTGTGTGTGTATATGTATATATATATATATATATATATATATATATATACACAACATTTTGAAAATCACGTTAAAACATTAATTCAAATTAACCGAAAAAATCGCCCAGCATGAATTTGCTAAGAAACACCGATAATTTTTCTGCACTCCATCTATCAGAACAGTGAATAAAGCAGCTGTAACTTGGCTATTTCTGTGCAAACCAACTGGGAGTAACACAATATTTTAAGAAACACATTCATAGATCTATGCAAATGGCACTCTGGTTGGCAAGTGTTGCAAAAAAGTGCACATACTAAAGCAGGAAGCACAATGAATTTATATTTCTGATCTCAGCACACCTATACCTAGAGCTTAGAACATGTTCATATTATTAAGCAATTGTCATTAAAAAAAAGAACACTGAAACGAGAGAAAGACATTAAATCTTTGAGATTATTGTAGGCCTTCCACTTCAGGACCCTTTCTCCTCCCACTTTTTGTGAACAGTGCGTGCACAGTGGTGCCAAGATCATGTCTCATTATCAGTTCTCCTGTACTTCACACAGAGAGGCTGCAGCAGAGCCGAGCTCTTCTCATCTGCTTACACCCTCATAGCCTCAGGAGACATCAGCACTCTTTCACACTGAAGCTGGATGATGAGAGAGAAATGCACAGATGTGCAAAACAAGCCTTGATTTAGCCTTGAGAGAATACTTCAGAAATTGCAGCAAGGATTTTAAGAGGGTGTGTTTTGGAGAATTTCAGAGTGTATAGCCTCCTAGTGTATTGGTTTCTCAGTGTATGGGTGTAGCCTAGTAATTATTGATGAAGGCCTCCTTAAAAGAAAACATATAGGAACGAAATGAAATACTTTTTGGATGGATAACAGAGTGTCGAATGAATGAATGCATACAACTATGTAATCACATTTACTTGAGTATTTATAAGGGGTGTAACAGTCCAACAATTTCGATTGATGCACCATTTTAAAAGTCACTGATTGAAGTTAATGCAACTATCATGATTGAATTATTACTGAGAAAAGGACAAACAACTGGAGTGTAAAATTTATTCATATTTTTAAACTAATGTGTAAATAATTCAATAGGCTAGCACAGTGATTTGCTGGTAACTCTAATGCTTTTAATATAGTCCTTCATTATGTCATTATCATTTGTGAATTAACAGTAGGCCTATCCCAGATTCTGAGCAAAGTTCGTCACATATCAGTCATAGGCTTCTAAAGCGAATCTCATCTCATCATATCGTATTGTGGCAAATTCAGTGGTATTGTCAAATGTTAAATTGTTGCCTTCTAAATTGTACCATATCGTGTGGAAGCCTGAGATTTACACCCCTAAAGTTTATTGCATCATAGTTGCAATTTTAATGTAAATATCCATCACCCAGTAGCAGTTAGTCTCTGTGCTAAATGACCTTACTCTAGTAAAGGAGCACAGGCACAAGCTTTTGCCATAAGGCTCAGGAAATCAATGCTAATTTCAATCAGTCAGATACTTTCATTGGATTTCTTTAAAAAAAAAAAACTGGCATCAATAAACCCAGAATCAAGACTTCTGCTAAATCTTGTCTGCTTGTGTCAGTCGAGCTGTCTGAGTTCAACTTTCATGTGCACTTCAGTTCTGTGCCTACGAGAAGTGAAAACACTGAGTTTAATGACTCTACAACACAGCATCAATATACTACAACAATGTGAAACTAACTTATTATAGCTTTATATTATGGCTGAAACTAATAATTATTTTGATATTTGTAATGAATAAATCTCTCATGGCATGAGAATATTACCAAGAGCTTACACTCACTGAACACTTTATTAGGAACACCTAACATCTGTTCACCTATTCATTCATGCAGTTATATATTCAGCCAATTGTGTGGCAGCAGTGCAATACATAAAATCGTGGAGATACAGACCAGCAGCTTCGGGTAATGTTCACATCAACCATCGGAACGGGGACAAAAAATCTGATTTCAATGAGCTGCAGTTCTGCAAACAGAAATGCCTTGTTGATGAGAGAGGTCAGCGGAGAACAGCCAGAAAGGCTACAGTAACTCAGATAAGCACTCTGTACAATTGTGGTGAGCAGAAAAGCATCTCAGAATGCACAACACATCAAACCTTGAGGCAGATGAGCTCCAACAGCAGAAGACCACGTCGGGTTCCATTTCTGTCAGCCAAGAACAGAAAGCTGAGGCTGAAGTGGGCACAGGCTCACCAAAACTGGACAGTTAAAGACTGGAAAACCACAGCCTGGTATCCATTTCTGCTGAGGCACACAGATGGTAGGGTCAGAATTTGGTGCCAACAGCATGAATCCATGGACCCAACCTGCCTTTTGTCAACACTACAGGCTAGTGGAGGTGGTGTAATGGTGTGGGGAATGTTTTCTTGGCACACTTTGGGCGTGTTAATACCAATTTCGTTGCTGACCACCATGTGCATCCCTTCATGGCCACAATTTACCCATCTTGTATTGGCTACTTCCAGCATGATAATGCACCATGTCACAAAGCAAAAGTCATCTCCAACTTGTTTCATGAACAATGAGTTCATTGTCCTTCAGTGGCCTTCCCAGTCATCGGAATCAAATCCAGTAGAACTGTTTCTAACATCTTGTGGAATCCATGCCGTGGATTGAGGTGTTTTGAGAGCAAAGGGAGGACTTACCCAGTATTAGTATAGTGTTCCTAATAAAGTGCTCAGTGAGTGTATATAGACCACTGTTATTAAATTAGACACCCAAACTTACCAAGGTATTGTATTCTGTACATTCTTTTTTTTTTAAACTGTAACTATATGTCAGTGGACCAGTGGTGTTAATCGCTGGGAGAAGGTCTTACCTGCTTTTCAAGCCCTGATTTCTTCAATACCAAACCAGCCAAATTCAAAACAAAGGTCAGTATCTGCTGGCTGTCTCGCTAACTGAAACACTCTGAAGCTAAATTCATTTTGTTCGCTGTGTCCATGCTAGGTGAATCATCTTGAATTTGTGGAGTCAGTGAATTGAACCCCAGCATCTTTGCTGTGAGCCAAAAGCTGGATGGCGAATTGTCACACAATATACGTTAATAACATGCACTGTGTACCTTACAAAAATGATCATAGCTTTCAAAGTAAAAAAAAAAAAAATAAATAAAAATAAAATTAACTACTTACTTTGACTAGCAGTTTGTGTTTAATCTGTGTTCTTTAAAAATAAAATAGTTTAGGGATAAAGTAATTAACCTGTCTGTGCATTTCTGCTGAGAGCATATATATTTAACAATATAGCAAAAATGTCAGTTATTAGATAAAAATTAATTAATTTGATAAATAATGCTTGTATATGTTGATAAACATATAAAAAATATGCAGATCTTGGATCATCAAATGGCAGCCCATGAAGATAACTTTGCAGCACCTATTCTAGCTAAGGCATCTGTCTTGGCTTACAGTAACAATATTCTGTTGAAGTATGTAACCAATAAAGGTGGCATGTGATTAAAAAATATGTAATGAATAACATTAGGGAAAAAACCAAATAATTTAGTGTAGTCATAATGTAGTTACTTATATTTTATAATTTGCCTGTTTTTTGCTGCTCTCTCACTAGCTGGTGTCAGATCGACTAGTACAACGTTTGTTAAACGTCACTATTGTTGTTACTATGAAAGTTCTATTACTTTTGTCCAAACTCAGACATGATCAAATAACCTTTCATATCATGTTTTCATTACATTTTTAAATAGTTTCACTAGTGCTGCTTTTTTAAATGACCAGCACGTCTGCATGGTGCTCTTTGAAATCTGAAAGTTGACAGATGACACCCCAGTGTTTGTATTTATTCATTTATTTATTTATTTATAGCAACAAGCTCAGATGAGTGATGTATATTTTCTTTCTCAAACAGCGAACTGTATAGTCAGTGTTTTAGATTTAACAAACGAATATGTCTGTATGTTGATTAATCTAAACCTATTACTTGTATATACAGTATAACTCATTTAATGGTAAGAAGTTTTACTTTGCTTATTTTTGATGCTGCCATGTTGATTTGATGTTACTCCATAAATTGGGAAGGAACTCGGATTTGAGAAGAATACCCCAAGTTGGCTTCTCAGTAGTGATGGCATTTCATGTCGCGAAAAACATGGTGCCCGTTTACTCTGTCAAGAAAGAAGGGTTCACCAAGTTGTGCAAAAATAGTAACAGTGCCATCTATAGCAAATAGTGCAAATAGTGCATCAATAGCAAACATGTTTAAAAAAAAAAAAAAAAAAAAAAAAAATTCTTTATTTAAATAATAAAAAAAAAAAAATACTTTGTTTGCACTGTTTGCTATAGATGGTGCTGGTTGAAACAGATGCTATAGATGGTTCATAAAATTGAAAAAATCAAGATTTTTTTCAGTATTTACCAGCCCTAATTGATAACCATCTAATTATTTTAGTATCTTATTTGATTATTTATTTCTTATTTTTTCAAGAGGACACAGCGGAACCCCAGGTATCCGGGATTGTAACATTTTTGCACAATGCTTATGCATTTAAAGCTTTTTTTTGCTATTTGAATATACCCTTTTTTAAATGAAAATATATAATAATGTTATCAAGAAGCTTAAGAATGCAAAACTACCAATAGAGGCTAACATATAATAATCTCACATTTTCCATAATATTCCTAAATCCTCATGACTGCTCCTGATGAATTAACGCCATGTTCAGTGTTTAATTCTTGTTTATAGAATATAGCCTTAGTGTGACCGAACATGTGAGATAATGCCGGAGAAAATTAATAACCTTTCACAGTGTAGAAAAAAATCTCTCTGCTTGGACAGAAGTAGCTGGTACGGCTAAGTAGTTATATTCTGGAAGGCATCATTTTTTATGTTTGTGGTTTTTCTTACCATTACTGCAGGCAACTGTGTGGTAGAGTATAAAGTAGTAGGCAGTGGGTGATATGACAAAAATATATCTCGATTGTTGAAGGCATTTCTATGATACCTGATCATGATGTATAGGTTTGCTCACAAACTGCCAGCAATACAGTTATATAATCATTTAGAGTTAGAAAATGTAAAATATATTCAAGAATGAAAAGAAGAAAAAAAGTAAACTTTAAAAATTTTACAGATTACATACAAAATTTTAAAATCAAATGAGCTGCTTTCAGTCATTTTGAAATTAAATTTATTTAAAAAAAAAAAAAAAATATATATATATATATATATATATATATAAAGATGACATGATATCTCACGGTGCTTTCACATATGCAATGTTTAGTCCATTTGAATCTAACTCTGGTGCGTTTTCCTCTTTGGTGCGGTTTATTTCTGGAGATTTGGAATAACCAACGAAAAGAGAAAAGAAACATTGGATACAATACACAAAATGTTTTCAACCAGTCATTACTTTAATTATCAATTTTGTTCTGATTTGGACTCAATAAGCAGACGAATAGGTGTGAAAGTTCCCTCAGAAAACTACTTTATAATAACAATAATTTATCACATATCACACAGAGAAGTGTATATAGGTAGTGACTGTGGCACCCAACAAAACAAGACACTGTTACTCTCATATGGATGCAAGCAGGCATGTTAATTAAGATTGGTGGACAATGGGCCTCATTTTTCAATCTTTTAGTAAAGCTGTGTTTAAATGTTTGTGTAAGCCAAACCGAACTAAAATTTTCCACCAGATTTACAAAAGTATATATACTTATATATACTATATAATGCATATACTGATCACTCATTAAGTGCAAAACGCATTTCTGACACAGCTCATTTGCATTTAGTGACGCCCACAAAACAGAAAAAATTTCAAGTACACAGACAGTTGTGAGCACGACATGAACGATCAGGGTAAAGGTTGAAGGTCAGACATGGAAACTAAGTTGACTCACCTTTGTCAATAAAAATATTTTATAATATACTGTATAATTCGGCTTACAGTGATATTTCTTTTGTCGTAACTGAATGAATATTTGTAGTATGGATTTGTATTGGCTCGCTTTCTTTATTTTTTTAAAAATATTTTCTAATTAATGTCAATAACATAAAATGAATGGTTTTCACAAAATATTCTCAATGATATTCTTAGTCCCTGACCTAGTGAACTAGCATGAGGATGTGTTTTTGATAGAGACTCCAAGGCACTTTTGTAAGTCGCTCTGGATAAGGGCGTCTGCTAAATGCTATAAACGTTATAAACATAAGCAATGTAACGACAGTTTAAATTGCTTATTTTATTATATAATCAACAGTATATTCCAGATATAAAAGTGCAGTAGCTAATCCATGCAAATTATATTATTTGAAGTCGAGCAAGTTGCACACACTCAGGAGCAGTGGACACACTCATGGAGCAATGTGCAACGATTTTCTGAATTGAAGGGGGGTGTTCATGAATACCAAACTTCTTGTGTAAATGTTCATACAAAGATTTACTAATTAGTCTCTTTGTATCTAGCTTGATAAAAGAGGCCTATTGAGAGCCGACGTGGTGTTTTATTCCTTTATATGATACTGCTTCCTTTGACATTGAAGCAAATTGGTGTTTACACCAGGCAAATTACATAAAAATCCATCCCCACCTGAGAAATTAGAAAACCATCTTAACAGGTTTTAAATAAGTTGTTTGTTTATATTTGGATGAAAGGGACCATCTGAGTTTCTTAATAAAATATAGCAGGAGGGTGAAAACAGCTGAAAAAAAGATGAGAGTGGGGATGGGTTCCTTTGAAATATGGCCATATATAGCTCCACTTTAGTGCCAGTCTGTTGATGTAAAACATATCGGTTGATGCTGTCTCTGCTGTTCTGTTGTATGCTCAGTTAAAAAAGGAAATAATGACGCAGTAATACACGTTTTATTTAATTTTAATTAAAAATTGCATATAACCTATTTAAATACGAATGGAAGCAAATGAAAAATAAGTTTAGTTATTTTTGAATAATTGAATATATGAATAAGCACAACACTAAATTTTTTATTTGAATATTTGAATAAGCACAACACTAAATATTTAGCACTCTTGCTGTTAGCTTACTTGCCATAACTAAATATACTAATTAAACTGTATGCTGTTACCACGTGTATTTGGCAGACAGCTGTATTATCTGCGTAGTTGAGTATAATTCCTGGTATTGTTCTTAGAAACCTGCACAACCACACATAACAATGAGTGATTTATTTCAAGTTAGTGACATGATTATGAAGAACAGTTCCTTTGAAAAGGTGGCTTTTTTTTTTCTTGGTTATGACAGTGGAGTGTTCTTAATCATATTGCCCTCTTTCCTCTCCTGTACAGGGTCTACTTACAGTGTCCTGTCCACAATGCCATCAGATTCAGAGAGCAGTTCGTCCCTCAGCAGTGTTGGTATGTTGGAGGCCTATCACTGGCCTTTTCACCATTTGCAAATTCGCATAGCCTTGCACTATGTCTGTGTGTGTGTGCATGTGTGTAAATGTTTGTGTCTCAGGCATCTTTACCAGCTCCAAATCACCATTTTATTCTTGCCAAAGCGAAAAGTTGCTAATGAATGTTGTGATGGCCAGGCTTTAGTGTGTTGGGAAGCAGAGCACAGTTTACCTGGTTCAGTGCCAGAGGAAGAAAATATGCAAACTCATTGCTGCTCTGTGGTTGTCTTCTGTCTAAATGAGTCAGCACAAACCTTTGTACAAGGTCTGAATGTTTTGCCAGAGAAATCTACAGTGGTCTCTGCCTGCATGGGCTGTCTGAGAAGCAGAGTGAGGAGGCAAAAGAAGAAAACAAAACCCTCCTGTGTGATTCTTTCAGGCTTTGACGACAGCTGTTCTTTGCTTGTCTCAGAAAACCAAAGTCTTTTCAGCACTTCTGAAAAGAAGACACACCTAAGTTTAAGCAGGAAGCAAATGTGGTCATTCCTGTCAGATTAATTTCCCGTAGGACATTCAAGAAAATCAAAAACAAATTCAATTCATAGAGCAGACAGCAATTTAAAAGCTTTGAGGAAAGAGGCTGAAATTGTCATTTTCAAATGATGGGCTTTGTCCTCTGCCTTTATCGTGTACATAGATTAAAATCATGAATCTGAAATACTTCTCTAAATATTTGCAGCCGATTGTCATGGCAAAGACCAGACGATTGAAGAGGAATGTTTGACGATTGAAGAATCTTTTTAAGGTCATGATTTACATAAAGTGTACAGAATGTCTGCTATTTTACCTAGGGTATGTGGCTGAAACTTGAAAACCTAATCAGCCCTTAGAGGATAATTAAAATTAAACTGATGGTTTGTTCCTAATTAAGTCCTAATTTTAAGTGATAAAATCAGCATTCTATCACTTAGTCTAGCAAACATTTATTATTTCCTACTATTTTAAGAACTGTTATTAAAACTGCCCCTTGTTTGGGCTGCTTTTCTAAGAATGTTAGCAGTGTGTCATGACTCGTGTGTCATGGCTTGCCGTTGCACAGATTTCAGCTCACTAATTATGAAGCCCTTCATAAACCGGAACTGTCACTGAGTGTGCTATATTGGGGTTCCAAAGGACCTGTTTTAAAGCACTTTGTTGTGTGAGGTTTGGCTTTTTCCACCTGCTGTATAAACTCTAGTGTTATTGCTTGGTGAAGGTGCCTTTGCCCCGGTGACGTGCTCAATGTTGCAGGTTCCAAAGCCTCCTCGCCTCCGCCTGCGCTCAATGACAACCGTCCGGCCAGTGAGAACGGAGACGCCATCCTGTTCCAGCTGAGGCAGGTGACCAGGGAACGAGATGAACTTCGCAAGCGGCTCGCTCTTGCCTCGCCCGGCACTACCTTCGACGACTGCAGGTGCCTCTCTCTCTCCTGCTCAGGAACAAAGCTGTCTAACCCTGCGATCACACTAGCATGCAAAAGTCACTTCCAACACATGTCGTTTGTCTCTGGTGGGCATGTGGTGAGAGCTTCTGTTGTTCCTTGTGGATGTGCTCTGTCCAGCGGTCCGAAGAGAAACAGTAGCCACATCCCGTTTGTTTAAAGTGTATTTACATTTGATTTACATGTTATGTGCTAGGCTTCATGCAAGCTTTGTTGGCAGCTGAACAAAGGAAGTTTAACTGTACTAGCTTTGTAAACTCACCTGCTACATCCTTACAAGCTTTATTTTTCTTTGTAATGTGTTTGTACACATTTTATAACAGGATAAAATGAAACCATAGTTACTTCTTTTTTTTCTTCATTTTTGCATGTCAGAGGGTAAATGGGAACTAATTGGAGCTAAAGTCGTGAGTGGGAAACTAAAGAAATGTTGAAACATGCACACTGTAGGATTGGAGGAATCATTTGAGCCAGTCGTTTGGAATTGTTTCTCTATCGTGTCATACAAAATTTGCATAGAATTGAGAAAATCTCATTTTAACTGTTGTGCTTTTGCTTTGTCGCTTGCCACTGTCACTGAAATTGCAGTTGTGCACATACGTAGAAAATGAATGGTTGCCTGTCACTTTGTCCCTTGTTTGTGGGAATGTAGAATTTTGAAGCTCCAAAGATTTTGCAGTTTATTATCAAGGATGTGACACAGCATTTAGCTAATAAAGCATAAATAACAATCATAAAAACAACATTCACACTGATATAATTCCACCAGATTTGTTTCTTATATTATATACTGGTACATTTTCTCTCAGTGATGCCATGCCTTAGCATACTGCAAAGTCTGTCCTTTATCTGTAAAGTGAAGCACCGTTGCAGAAAGAGTGAGACAGCACTGATGTATTTCTCTTGTCTCCAAAAGGCCAAATTCCAAAGCCAGTCACGACTATGAGCGGCTCAAGACCCAGTGCATGAAGGCCATGGCAGATCTACAGTCTCTGCAGAACCAGCATACCAAGACCCTTAAGAGGTGTGAGGAGGCAGTGAAGGAAGCCGACTTCTACCAGTCAGTATTTTCTAGTATTTTCTACTGCTAACTGTAGGACACAGCTTTATGTGGGTGTGTGGGGTTTTCCTGCAAAGTGGGAGGCAGGGAGGGTTGCTGCCACTGCTAACAACCATCCTCATGTTTATAAGAGGGAGTTTAATTAGTAAGTGTTTTTATGGCTCTGTTGCATGCCTGAAGACACAAGATGTATTCTATTAATGTACTGGATTATTTTTGGGTTTTCTTTCAAATGATGTCTGCTTTAAGTAGCTTTAGTTAAAGGGTTGGTTTCTGACTAATGTTTCGGTATTAATCTGCACTTCTGCAGGCATCCAGACATGCACAGATGTGCCAGCTACAGTAATTCTGGGTATTATGTACTCATGTAGGGGCACGTGGCTGCTTGCCGACATCTCTACTTGATTGGAACATGTATATACACATGGAAATGAGCAAATATGGAACATTATCACATTGTGTACTGCTTCTTATGAAGGCAATGCCAATGTTGATGTAAATGATGCACTTTCAGTTTTTGGTTGAAGAGTAAAACATTTCATCAGAAATTTCTATTTAATACAGTAACTGGTTACACATCATTTTGATTGTAATAAAAATTAGAAGTGGAATCGAAATTATACCAAAAGGAGATGCTGGTCTGATGAATAAGATTTTTTCGTTTCCACTACTTGTTTCCACTGACCATTGTTGTGATATAGACACAGGACAATGCAGGGTCCTGTTGGGTCCCATGCAATATTGTGCAATAAACTCGTATCATATACCTGGGCATCCTGGTGCATCTGGGACCCTTGTCTCATTTAAAATGCAGATTTGAATTTCAAGTGTGAACACAATAGGTCAGCCTAATTAAATGCCTGTTGTACTACTGGGCAGTTGGCGTTAGAATTCATAACAGATGAACTGAATTGTTTCAGCATGCTGCACAGTCGTCTCCTGAGTGATCAGTCTCAGCTAAAGGAGGAGATGGAGGTGATGAGAAGAGATAATGCTCAGCTAGTAAGAGAACACAACCATCTGAAACAGAGCTGCGAGGAGCTCAAGAGACTGCACTCAGAGGACCAGAAAGAGGTGGCTGATATGAGACTCCAGCAACAGCAGGTATGTCTGTAACAGATGTCCAGCACGTATCCAGCTCTGCACAGTCTACTCCAGGGAACAGGATGGCACAA
The DNA here is from genome assembly GCF_027358585.1 of Pangasianodon hypophthalmus. Classification (NCBI taxonomy): domain Eukaryota; kingdom Metazoa; phylum Chordata; class Actinopteri; order Siluriformes; family Pangasiidae; genus Pangasianodon; species Pangasianodon hypophthalmus. Next base: position 18,557,978 of record NC_069712.1, read on the forward strand.
TTGATGGCAGAGTTTATGCTGGGAAAAGTTTTGGTCTTGTAGTATACTGGTTGCTAAACTGACAATGCTGATTACTGTTAGTGTAAGGTAAGATAAGATTGAATGTTGATTTGTAAGAGCTGCACAGTAATGTTGTTTATTATTTAGTTTATAGATAGCCATTTTAGACAAGGTAACACAAGATAATATGAAAGGTTTTGCTGAGAATTACATATAGGGGTCAACCAGGAAGATGCCCCTCCAGAATTATTTCACATCATTTTTTCATTCAGTCTAGTATTAATAGTAGCTGTAAAGAATGTGTTGTGTCCTATTTACCGATGTGTCTTTCTATTTCTAATGTAAACACTTGAGATGACACAATACCAATTTTTCTTTTCCGATACTGGTACCAACACTAAAACCTTGAGTATCAGCTGATACTGTTACTGCTCCAATATTGTTTTAAAAAAATAAAATAAAATAAATAAATAAATAAATAAAATACTAACCTTTAAAATCTTTCTTTTTTTTTTTTTTAACCTGAAGCGCTTAACAGTTAAACTTGTTGACACAAAAATCACTTACATTGTAAATATAATCAAGTATAAATATAATAAAATCAATCATCAAAGAAAAAAACATGTAAACATTTCCAGTTTCCAGCTCCAGTCTTTGCCATTTGTTACAGGATCCAATATCCGATATGTTTTCTCTGATATCCCTTCCACTGTTTTTTGCTTGTATCAGCCTGATACCAATACTGGGTATCGGATCAGTGTGATAGTGAAAACACAACAATTAAGCTAAACATCTTGTTTAAAATGCATCTATTTTCACTATGTGATGTTGAAAAGCTTTTTGATATTGTGCTGTATTTGTTAATTTTCATTTCCAAATATTCTCAGTGTGGAATTTTCTATCTGCAGTGTGTTAGGTTCGTCAAAATATTGATTTGTGAAATAGGATTTACAGAAAGCCCTCAGGATAGGCAGAGAATGTGATTAATTTGTCATTACATTGCCTCTTGTAAGTAGTACATGTAGGGCCAAATGACCTGTGAGCATTTTTAAAACACACAAGGGTGTTTTCCTGTCCCTGAATCCACACATGATAAGCACCATATCTCTCATCTGACCTTAAATGGTGCCAGTCTTAAGCTGTTGATATTGGAGATTATTTGATGAGATGTAACTGTGTAAACATGGACACGTCTCCCTGCGCCACTCATATTGGCTTCCTGTCATGACTCCGGTTTCATTTTTTTTTTCCCTCCTGCTGACTGATTTATTGGGCTTCCTTCCAGATTAAAACTGTGGAAACGTTCACGGGCTGTTGGCTTCTTCCCCAGTGTCTTCTGCAGAGGTTTTTATCCAGCAGTGAGGCAATAATATGATCTTGATGGTGTCAGCAGTAGAGTGCAGGGCCACTGTGTGAGCATGGCCTGTGTGGTTTGTGTGATGGGAGCTGCACTGACAGGGCATTTGATGTGTCAAATGTGCGGTGCGTCCTGCCTTGCCCAAGAGTGTTAATAAACACATTCTGCACACACTTCACTCACAGTGAAAAGAGCAGCCTGGAAGGCTGTTTGACAGATGGAAGTGGAATCTAACACACTTACAGTTGCTCAGTATTGCAAGAAGCAGAGTCTTGGCCCAGATGCCTGTCGTTCAGTGTGTTAGTACGAGAGTGACCTTTCAAGGTTGACCTGAGGCACACTGTGATGTGACACTTTATTGTTTACATATACGTGTATAACTGACAAATTGTGCTATCATTTATGGTTTAGTGTAAAACTTCTGGAAAGTTTAATCCTTATTGCACTTTTTTTTAGGAAATATTCATTATATTTTGATGACTCATTATCAAATATAAAACCAGAAATTGCTTACTTTGTGCTCTGCTGCTGTAGTGATGCTGTCCTGTTCTTTAATGCATGGTTGCCATCTGGTGTTTGGATTATGTATCTTATTTTGGCCTTTGAGCAAATAAATTTTTGCTCTCATATGTAAATAAAGGATGGATTGTCTTGTGTTTTCCTGTGTAGGTTATTAGGGAGAATGGGTCCTCAGAGGTTCTGAAACTCTATGACACTGCAATGGATAGGCTGGAGGGGTTGAAGAAAGAATATGACAACTTGAGCAAGCGATACAGCGAAAAGGTAGCCAATCACAACACAGATCTGAGTCGACTGGAACAGGTGGAGGAAGAGAACAGACGGCTTCAGAAACAGACTGACACTTTGATGAAGCAGAGGGATACAGCCATGCACTACCAACAACAGTACTCAGCCTCTATCCGGAGGTAAGAAGCAGATTGGGCTTGAGACTATACATAAAAATACACTGTGGAATTGCCTCTATTCTGAATATGGTCATATTTTTGCCTGCCAAATCGATCATAAAATAACTGCCTGAGAAGAGGGAGGAATTATATTAAAACAACGACTCATGGATTTGGTAAACCTGTCGAATTATTGTATTTGTAACACACACGTATACCTTGTTTGGAAAATCTTACAGGTGCTAGATCTCTTTATTGACTAGAGTGAATAACACTTTTATATCTCTGAAAGAGCAGACTGAAGTTCTTAAATATGCATCATCATTATAATAATTTATTTGCTTTTGACTGATACTTAAGTGCTAAATTACCTTGCTGAGGCTGGCAGGAGAAAAAGTTCTCTTATTGGGTGTTCAGGAGAAGGGAAAACGTGTGTGTTTCTCATCCTGCTTATTTGTTTTAGCTAGTGATGTTTTTCAGCCAAATGCTCAGGCACACCCCTTTTCATTTAGAGCTGACTGTTTAAACAGATTCACAGAGGCAGGACCATGGTAGCTGGGCCAGTTGGATGGCCAAGTATCAAACTGCACAATGCGGCACTAAATAAATATTATGTCAAAAACCTGTACTGATACAGGTAGGTGGAGTACTAATGGCTTCATATTGTTTGGTGCACTGTGTTATTTGAAACACAGTTTTTGGTTGCTTTTTCCATGATACGCTGCTGTCAGCTGTAGTTATTTTTTTTGTTTTCTGCTGAGAAAGTAATAGAACAAATCCCAAAAGCCAAACATCAATATAAACATTTACAAAGTACGTTTTTTACAGTAACCCGCCGTCTGCGTGCATCCTCGGACATTTAACACCATATAAATACAACAATTACTCATAGCACAGGTTCTTAACCCTGTTTGTTGAGTATTCCTGCTCCATTCAACTTATCAGCTAATTAACAGCCCTTCCTGAGTTGCGGTGGGTGTGTTATAGCAGGGAAAACATTAAAATGTACAGGACAGGTGGTACTCTAGGACCCAGGTCGAGAACCTGTGATTTATAGAATGAGTAAGTTTATTTAACCTTGTCATACAGCATCAAACATCAGTAAATAAAAACTCTTACTGTTTGCTTGTACCATGTCAGGTTTGATTCTGTGCAGCAGGAGCTGAATAAAGCTTCAGCTCAGAATAAAGAGCTGCAAAGAGAGATGGAAAGGCTGCAGTCAGAGATAACGCGTTACAAGAACTTCCAGCTGAAGGCGGTGAAGGATGCTGAGAAGTACAAGGAGGAGCGAGACTCTGTGTTTAATGAGTACAGGCTGATCATGAGTGAAAGGGACCAGGTCATCAAAGAAGTGGACAAGCTGCAGACAGAACTGGAAGCAGCTGAAGCTCGCCTCAAAAACAACTCATCAGAGAAGATGGTTGCCAGCGAGGAGTTGGAAGCACTCAGACAGGTAACAGCGACGATGCTGGTAGAGAAGGCTGTTTTTAGTGAGAACAATTTGCAGGTCACAGAGAATAAGCATTTGTGAAACAAGTGATCGAAACAAGCTCCATGTGTTCTTGCTTTGTGCAGTATACTGTAAGTTGTCATGACTTTGATTATAAGCCCTCATACTGTAGTGTCCTAAAATATTAACTCATGACCTCACCGGCCTGTGAGTTGGACAACTTTTATTGGTCAGATAAATAATGGAGCGTAACATGTTGCATTTGCTGATGATATTGTACTTTGTAGGAGCTTAATTCATCACTGGTGGATCGGGACCGAGCCATCTGTGAGCGTAACGAGCTGCTGGAGAAATACTGCCATGAAGTGAAGGATAAAGCAGAGGCTCAGAAAGAGCTGAGTCAGGCCTGCAAAGACATCGAAACTGTGCGTGAGGAGCGAGACGTGGCCAGGAAAGAAAGAACTGAAGCCATTATACAGAGGGACCAACTACTGCGGGAGTACTACCAGGCCAGACAGGTAATTGCGCATAAGCTTATGACACCTGTTAAACTGAGCAGTTTGCTATTTAGTAATAATTATGAATTAATATTGAATTTAAAAAGTAAGTTAAATTCTATTATTGTCTCGTAAGTTTCTAAATTAAAAGGTTGATGAGTTTCCAAATTAAGTTTTATATTTTTGGTTTATTTGTTCTAATTTTTGAAGAGCAATATTTGAGGTTTTATTTCATATGGCATCTGTCTGTATATGCTTGGAAGTAATAACAGATACATCCGTACTTCTACCTTTTGTCTTCTCTGGTCCTAGTATTTACAGGAATAATATATACACACAAATGCAACACAATCATATTACAGCAACCAATTATCTTTTTTCTATTAGACATAAAATGGTAGTCACCATTTGCTACTCAGCTCCATTAGAGGGCCCTGACTGTTCTGATTAGATTGATGATTGTGCGTTTCAGTGGGTTTATGTTTGTGGACGTGAAAGCATAAGAAATGTTTCTCAGCTTATAGCAGGAGACAGAATAATATATTCAAAGTGATAAATGGTATGTCTTAGCTTTATTACCCAGCAGCTAATTTTTGTGTTTGAACAGAAACAAGACACAGCCACTCTGGACATGGAGCGTGCCAATAAAGAGATCGAGGTGTTGAGGAAGCAATGTGAGGCCATGTCTCAAGAGCTGAAGGAGGCTGTGCAGGAGGCTGAGGTGGCGAAATGTCGCAGGGACTGGGCCTTCCAGGAAAGAGACAAGATTGTGGCAGAGAGAGAAAGCATCCGGTACGCTCACAGTTCCATAAACACAAGTGACATCATTGATGCTTTTTCCTTCCACACAAATGAAATAATGACATTCACAAATGGTTTAATTGGATTACATGGCCCCAGTTTTATTGCAGCATTATTTTATACTCTGTGTGGCAGGACTCTGTGTGATAACTTGCGCAGAGAAAGGGACCGTGCGGTTAGTGACCTGGCTGATGCCCTGCGCAACCTGGATGACATGAGGAAACAGAAGAACGATGCTGTCAGAGAACTGAAAGAACTGAAGTGAGCACTTTGGTTCATCTCTCTTCCTCCTGAAACAGATTTGTGCTGTGGCTTGTTGGCTACTTCTGTTGCCTCAAGCTCCCTCTTGTGGCTGGTTAACGTACGCCGGATATTCAAGGTCCCACAGAGTCTTTAAAGTCAGTGACACCCTCCAGGCTTTGCTTTGCTTTAGCCTATATATCTTGGTGACAGTTTGCAAGTATTCCCCTACAACTTGATCATGTCACCCCAACCCCCCAAACACTGGAGATGTGGTCTTGAGGCAGCATTATATCCTCTTAAAACTTTTTTTTTTTTATTTTTATTTTTATTTTTTTTTTTTTTTAGTTTTACTTAGTCTTATCAATTTGATTTAACAATTTGATTTTGTATGAATGTATTTTTCCAAAATTTCATGTTTAAGTAAAGGTGGGAATAATACGTCATGTCTCGTATCCCTTATGACTAGCTATTTTTTATTTTGTAAGTTAGTTGATGCTGACTGTCCTGTCTAGCCCTAGTTGAACTCCATAGATTCTTTTCTGTCAGCTCGAACCAGTCTGACCATTCTCCGTTGACCTCTCTCAGTAACAAGGCATTTCTGTCCATTCTGTCTATTGCACCATACTTTATAAACTCTAGAGACTGTTGTGCGTCAAAATCCCAGGAGATCAGCAGTTACAGAAATACGCAAACCAGCCTGTCTGGTACCAACAATCATGCCACGGTCAAAATCACTGAGATCACATTTTTTCCCCATTCTGGTGGTTGATGTGAACATTACCTGAAGCTGCTGGCCCGTATCTGCATGATTTTATGCATTGTACTGCTGCCACACGATTGGCTGATTAGATAATAGTATGAATGTGTAGGTGTACAGGTGTTCCTAATAAAGTGCTCAGTGGGTATAGTTTTCATTATCTGTCATTATGAGTGACCCGCAAAATAAACAGGGCTGTTTGGTAGTACACGTTTCTACACTGAGCTTCTAGACCTTTTTGTGTCATCTTAGAAGGAGCAGTCTGTGTGAGGTGTGCGCCACTGTGTGCTCTGATGTAATGGCTGTTGTGTTGTTCTTTGTGCTGTAGGGAGAAGATGGAGTGTCAGCAGGAGAAGGAGACACCATTCTACCCACTGCTGGCACACAGCTCGCATGATTCAGCCATAGATACAGATTCATTGGAATGGGAGACTGAGGTGGTGGAGTTTGAGAAGGACAGAGTGAGTCTCTAATATAACACGACACAACAGCATCTCTGACTTTTAGTCTGTAATTCTTTTTTAAGATTAATTTTGCCTCTAGGCTTTTAATTCTGATCATGTGTTATAGATAGGATAATGTACACTTATCATAATCTGTTGTTCTCTGAGCAGGATGACATGGACTTGAAGGCACTGGGGTTTGATATTGCAGAGGGGGTGAATGATCCATATTTACCAGGAGATTGTGGGATTTTTGTTACCAGAGTGGACAAAGGAAGTATTGCAGATGGGAGGTTAAGGTATGTTTTCATGAGTCCTTTCATGATAATCACTTCTTACTTTATTAACATAATTACTTTATGTTAGCTGTGTGTCTCTCTTTCCAGAGTGAATGACTGGCTGCTGAAGATAAATGACATAGACCTTACTAACAAAGACAAGAAGCAGGTCATCAAAGCTGTGCTTAATGGAGGAGGTGTGATCAATATGGTGGTGCGCAGGAGAAAGTCTTTAGGGGGAAGACTAGTTACCCCTGTTCACATTAATCTCATTGGGCACAAAGGTATCACTTTACTCAGTTTTCCACACTGGAAAGTGTTAGCTAAATAAAAAGAGTATGATTTTATTTCTGTTCTCTTCATTAACTTTACCCATGTGGATGGTCTCTTTAGACAGTGGCATTGGCCTGGAGGGCGGTGTATATGTGACAGCTATAGCAGCAGGCAGTCCAGCTGCCAGAGAAGGGTCTCTTAACATTGGAGATCGCCTCATTGCTGTAAGTCTGCAATGGCCTGCATTATTTGGCCAAAATTATTCATGTTTGTTGAATGAGTGGAATATAATGATTCATCCATATACCCAGATCACTCATCTGGAAAGTCTGAGATTAGTGATAATTAGTGATAATTATTAACAAATTATATACATAGTGCAGTCTTATTTAACCCTTATCCTCTTGTAATGTGAGCAAATTCGTAATTTAACTACTTAAATACCTGGGGGTTAATTATGTGTGCATCTGTGACTCACAAGAAAGTTTGAGGAAATTTGTCAATCCTTTCTAAGTATCTGGACTTTTTTTATGAATGGCTTTAATATAGCCCTTTTTAATTTTCAGAGCAAACTGTGTTATGTTGAAATAATGCGAAGCCTCCAGAAGATGGGTATCTTAATACCTTTTGTTCAAACATTCAAAGATAAGGCTACTTCATGTAGCAGAGTCTTCAACACATATACTGGAACACATTACAGCAGCTTTATGTACAGATATCCAAATAAATTCAGAAGGGGATCACAAACTTTCTCAAAGCTGAAATTTTAGCTTTTGCAGCATAATGGTTTAAAGAACACAGAAATTCATTTGTTGCAGATGGATCATTTTTACAACTCTTTATGTTTTGGAAAATTATTTATACACCATTTAAAGACCATACATGCTTTGCTGAATATGTTCTCTCTTTAATCAACAGTAAACCTTAATGTCTGAATGCAGGATGTTGAAAGGGTACTGACTGTGACTGACTAAAGCATTCAAAAATACACTGTTTCCATTCTCCCAGTAAAAGCACAATGAAATGGAAATAGAAGAGTTAAGAAGTCTGCTGGTGCTTTTCTTTCATGATGTGTTGACCTATATTTTCCGTTCCCAGATAAATGGAATTGCTCTGGATAACAAATCTGTGACAGAGTGTGAGGCTCTGCTAAGGGGCTGCAGGGACTCACTCAGCCTCTCCCTCATGAAGGTGAGTGTATTTCAGTGCTCTCTCTCTCTCTCTCTGTATGTGTGTATGTGTGTGTGTGTGTGTGTGTGTGTGTGTGTGTGTGTGTGTGTGCTTGTGATCTCATTTCTAAATGTGGAGATCCTACTTCCACATCTTGTAGAGCTTGTGAAAAACACTCCAAGTGAATTAAAATACAAACTATGATGTATTATGTAATCACTCAGGCTTTTGCAACCCATGCCAGCTGCTTGGTGTATTTTAACATTTCATCAGAATATTGAGTTCTTAAGGAGTCACATTTAGAGAAGCCCCTAGCTATTTAACCTCTGTCTCCTGACCAGTTCTTCCCCCAGAGCACATCAGGCCACAACATCTTTGAGAGCCTGAGGGAAGCGGAGAAATGCAATGGCAGAATTCACATGTCAGAGGTCCACTCTCGTAACAGCCGGAACCTGAAGCACAATAGCTCCACCCAGACAGACATTTACAGTGGTGAGGCGGGAGGAGAACGGAGGAAGCAGAGGGCTGACTCTGAAGAGAGGAAGCCCTTCTCTCCCTCTACTCTGCACCCCAGCACCCTGTGTACCCGTTATGGTCCCAGCGCCTTCCAGGAGGTTTGCTACACTCGCCCTGAATCAGCCGGGCCTGACTGCAGTACCTTGGAGCCAGCACCTGACACCAAGCACAGCGGTGGCACCTGGCCCAAAATGGTGGTTGGAGTTCCCATGGTGGCAGAAAGCCCAGCCCAGCTGTCCATCTACAAGTCACCCAAGCAAAGGAAGTCCATTTTTGATGCAGACACCTTCAAGAGGCCAGACACACCCTCCAAAATGGAATACCTAACTAGCCATTCACCACAACCTTCCAAAACTGACAGTATGACCACACCCCCAACCCCGCCTACACGTAGCGATTCATTCAAGTTCAAGCCGAAGCAGCAGGGCAGCTCGGCCTCAGACTCCACCATTACTGAGAGCCAACAGGAAGAGTGTAATGGGAATTTGTGCTTCACGGAGGTTGGGCACGAGGGCAGGGTGCTCAGCTCTAGGAAGTCATGTGAAGAGGACATTGGGCACACACGGCTTGATGAGCCTGAGGTAAAGCGGCCACGTCCCAAATCAGCCCCGGCTCTCAGGCGCAGGATGACACCTCAGTCCATCCCCCTTCAGAGCTTTCAGGTAAGTTTGGAACTTTAATGCCTGCTTCAGTTAGCCTCACAGCCTGGGATTGAGGTGTGGGGGTTTGTAATCTACTAATAATGTTTTGTGTATGTTTGTCTAATTTTCTTTCATTTAAGCCAAATTCATGTTTCTTGCATGGGTGTGTGTTGAACAGAGCTACTCTAATGATGGGGACAGTTTAGACCAGAGGGATGTGTTGCGCTCATCTCCTAGTCGCCCTTACAGACACAGTGTAGGGTTCGTTCCCACACTCTGTAATGGAACCCTGCCACCCAGTAAGTCACTCCATTCTAATGAAGTACTCATATACGTCCTGAATACATTTCTGCTTTCGTCCTCACATTAACTGTTGTAGTGAATACACTTTATTTACAGCATACAATATTCCATCAGTAAATTAAACTATTTAATGTTACTCATTTAATTTCAGGTAGATTTCTAAGGCCAGTTTTATGTAAAATCAGGACATCCATATTAATCATTTGCTTGGGGTAGCTGATTTCAGAACTGCCATATCATTTTATTCATGTGTTGCCTGGAGCAGTTGGATTTGCATTCAGGCCTGACCAAGGAGCCCTCAAAGAGTCCATAGTATTAACTGTGTCCACTTGACCAGGACATTAGATTGCAGAAAAAGGCTTTTCTCTAGAAACACAGGTGGAAATACACAGAACAGCCAATAAACAAGAAGTGTTTGTTTTCTTTATTGAGATATATTCTTGGTCTTTATTCCAGATTCAGTACATCGTGGTCTGGCCCCATGCACAGCAGTGACAGCTGTTATGAGGAACCCTGTTTACACTGTCCGCAGTCACAGAGTGCACACCAGCAACTGCCCCTCTGTCATCAACCAGATCTGCCATCAACACACACATCCCAGGTACTGTAAGGCTTACACACGCTGCATTTTAATTTGTGCACCTTTGTTAGAAGACACAAGCACCTCTTTTAAGGTCCTTCAACGCAAGAATACACATTCTGTTAAACAAAGTGCTTTGTGGTCCTGTGGGTATCTTCAGAACCTAGCTGAACTGTAGGGCTGAGCTGATGTTAGGTTGGTTGAACTGAAGTATTTCTCAGCATCAGAAATAAGCGCATTTTTAAGAACGATCTCTTAGAATGAGCACAGAAAGAAAAACGCTAGTGTTAATTGCTCCCCCTTGTGGACAATTATCAGGTTTTGCAAGTAAGCAAGTTACAAAACCAAAGGAAGCCTGGGTCTTTATAATTAGGCTGGCTTTGGGTCCACCCTACACCAGTCTAATATATTTCTTAGGAATGTATGAATGCAGCACACATAGGCCAGTTAATTTAAATAAATACCTTCTCACCTTTTATTGCAGCAGAAACATTGACACTGCAAAAAAAAAAAAAAAAAACTGCTCAACAAACTGAGATGATGCATACCGGACATAAAATTCTGCAGGAATTGCCTTTTTAACAGTGCTTCAATGGCATTAACAGTAGTGCTTTAAAAGTAATTCATATTATTTAAAGACATAATTTGCAATCATATATAGGTGAGCTATTTATTAAACTGTTATGTGCATTTAAAAGCTTTACACTTTTATCTCCAAACAGTGGGTGCAAAATTTAAACGGTATAGAATAGGTCACTAAAAGATTCAGGTTATGCAATGGCCATCTTATAATCTCAAGAGGATGTAAATGTTCTGCAGCCCTCAATGCTGAAAAGACTTATTCCCATTTTGCATGGTGCTGTTCACATCGACCCTTTTATCTCCTCACTCTTTGTACGATATTCTCTCTCTCTCTTTATTGCTTCTTACTTGTGTTCTCTCTCTCACTGTCCATCTGTCTCTGTGTCTGTGTCTCAGCCCCCAACATCAAGGGCGTCTGAGTCTGGACCTTAGCCAGAAGCGTTCTGCTGAGTATTCAGAGTCCTCCCGCAGCAGCCGAACCTCTCATGGCACCAACTCGCTGCCGTCCAGTGCCAGACTTGGTTAGTCTCCACTTTGGTTTCCTCTCATCTTTCTCCATCTGGGCTAGTCTTTGGACATAGTTCATGCATTCTCATTCATAGTGTTTCATGTGCCTGAGTGGTTCTGTCTGCTTTGCAGGTTCATCCAGTAATGTACAGTATTGCACAGAAAGGATAAAAATCCCTCCCACACCACGGTATCCACGTTCAATGCTGGGCTCTGACAGAGGTATGCATCTCCTCACATTAGTGGTCTTTTGAAGAGAGCTTTATTGATATTGCACATTACTGCAATATTCAGACCTTGACAACAATTAAAATTACTAATACAGCCAAATTTTCCTACTAAATCAAAGATTATCAACTAATTTTTGGACTCATTTGTGACCTCTTGAAATGTTAACAGGCTAGATGTGTTGACTGTGTGTGTGTGTGTGTGTGTGTGTGTGTGTGTGTGTGTGTGTGTGTGCTAGGGTCTCTGTCCCACTCAGAATGCAGCAGTCCCAGTCTCATCACACCACCCCTGTCCCCACTCAATCTTGAGACATCCTCGTTTGCTTCCAGTCAGTCCCAGAACTCCATCTCCACACGGATCTCCGTCAGTCCCGTACCCACGGGAGACCACAGGAAAGACAGGTACAGCCCTCCCATCAATCCTAATGCACTGTTGCCTGGCAACAGCTCACTTTCATATGTCTAATGTATGTCTAGCTCTCCGTTCAGTTCACTCAAGCACTTGCCCAGCAACAGCACACTCAGAAACTGATCAGAATGTGTGGATAGAAACTATTTTTTCCCTCTTTTTTTAAGGTCAGTTAAAAGGTGATCATTATTTCATTCATTCCTTCCATTACCTGTTTAATTCCTTTATGATGTTTTTATAACATCTCTTGCTGCATTCATCTGTTTAAATTTGTCTTCCTTCAGTCTGAGTCTCTCTGCTTCTCTGTAGATTTTCACACAGTGTCTCTTCTGCCTCTGTTCTTTGCTTCCTATGAATCTTTCAGATCTCTGTACCGTAACAGATCATTTCTGAGAATCCCTCTGGGTGCTAGGCCTAGGTTCTCCTCTCTCAGGAGCCTGAGGTTTGTTTCTTGTCAGTCATGCACAGGGAATGCTTGATTGACCTGCTTCTTTGCAATAAAGACCTGCATTCTGTATGACTGGCTGTGGAAATCCCTGCTTATGTGTTGTATAGATAGAATAGAAGTGGGTTGACTGAAGTGAACATAAATTTTTTAAGTTTTGAGTTAATATAAATACGTTGATCAAGTTTGGATGTAGGGATATAAGTGTTCGTAATATAAAAAAGAAATATTGTGTAATTATTCAGGAATCATTACTGACCTTTGCCTAGTTTAAATAAATATAAAAATACATTTTGCTGAATGTTGAATCTGAAATGCTGTGCTTTTATTTTTTCCTTTTCTTTTCCCTCTTTTTTTTTTAAACACTTCATTACTGCGACCTTTTTCCCCCCTTAATATTGTTACTGTTGAAAGCTGACTTATATTCAGGGCATTTTTGCATGGGTCTCATTGCAGGTCTTTTTGAGTTGATATTTCCCACCTTTCTGGATCTTTGCTTATTTCCCTCTTGAGTTGTTTTTGAGTTGTTGCTGTATGTTCTTGTAACTATAGTGCTGTATTTCTAGTCTGCTTACTGCTCTGTCCCTCTACGCCAGATGCATGAAGATGCGCACTGGTTATGTGTCTGTAAAGGCAGACAATGCGGACCACATTCTATGGGACAGCGTTTCCCAACTCCAGTCTTGAAGCACTCCTACACAGCTTAATTTGGTGTTTTTCCTGCTGTCTTATGTCTGAAACAACTCAAATCGGCATATTACCTCACTTGAGTTGTGTGAGCTGAAGCCAAGACAGTGCATAGTTACTTCAGAAGTACGTCATAAACCACACGCCATTCCCTGTTAAGTGCGCCTTTTATAATGATGTCTGAAATCATAGTGTGGAATATCCATTGCACTCCTGAAATTCCATATTGCACTGCATTGTTAGGGTACAGTGCAGTCTGTGACATTTAAATCACCCCTGGGGCACCCTGGGGAGTATCAGACACTTGGCATGACTGGGGTCGGTATTCACTGTTCTAAGGGGAAGAGCTGATATCTGATAGTAACACTCATGTAATGTCTGTGCACCAAAAGGCCGTACCTGGAGGAGCCGAGGAACGTGATTGTGCATAAAGGCGCTGAACCTCTGGGCATCTCCATCGTCAGTGGCGAGAATGGCGGTATCTTTGTATCCAAGGTGACTGGAGGCAGCATTGCTCATCAGGCAGGCCTGGAGTATGGAGACCAGCTTCTTGAGGTCAGTACTATGGCTAGGCTCAATCTTCATGTACAAGTCAGTAGAAATTATCCAGTGTCTGCAGTGATTCTGAATGTGTAATTTCTATTTCCTTCTGAATGTTTGTGATTTGGGTTGTGGCTGTTTAGTGATTTTCCTGTCTGTAATCTTCCTCAGTATAATGGGATAAACCTGCGTAATGCCACTGAGCAGCAGGCGCGACTTGTCATAGGTCAGCAGTGTGACACCATCACAATCATGGCACAGTACAACCCACACATGTACCAGCTGGGCTACCACTCCCGCTCCAGGTAAACATCATGAAACTGGGTTTAATGTGGTAGCATAAGGACACAGATTTAAATCAGATCTTTTGGCTGTAGTTCTCGGATGGAGCCAGTGAGCAGCCAGTCCACTCCTCAGGGCAGCGGAGCTACCACACCAGATAACCACTCAACCATAGACACACTCAGTGAGCAGGATGAAGGAACCCTTACTCCATCATCCAAACAGACCACACCTACCACCAGCCCACACAGCTTCATCAGGTATGGTGTTTTACACTCTAAACAAACACACAAACACATTGCAGGCAATACCCAAACCAAAACATGGCTGAAATGGTTTAAAAAGTAATTTACACAAATATAGAAAAGTTTCATGCTTTTGTCCCAGAATGTCATCGGAGGGCAATAAGAAGATTCCAGAGCCCCGAGTGGTGTCTGTGAGGAAGACACAGGTGGAGCTGGGTGTTCAGATTTGTGGGGGGAATCTGTGTGGGATCTTTGTGGAGAATCTGGAGGAGGACAGTCCTGCTAAGTTGGCAGATGTCCTAATGCCTGGAGACATGATCTTGGAGGTGAGGTGTCCTTAGTCTTATGGGTATCTATAGTTGAGTGCAAAACTCCTCTCCCAGGCTGCTTTGTTCTTCTCCTATTGCAGTGTCAGTGCAACTCTAGGCCTTTCTATTGTTCAACATTGATCTTCTGTTCCTTTTCACCCTTACTGAACTTAAGTAATCTTTCAGACAAAGGAAAGGGAATTGCTAATATCCCGGACACAGTCGCCTTTAGCCCTCTGGCAAATGAGTGGAGCATGCTCTGCAGCTCATGCTCATCCAGACAAAGCATCTCATCTAGTAGCACATTCACTTTTGCCACAGATGGAAATTGATTGTGGGGCACATAATATACAGAATGGTTTTCATTCCACAGGTGTCATAGTCATGAAATGACTTCAGAGTATGGGAGATGAAAGATTTGACTGCTTTTCAAATCCACTGTGTTTTATCCCTTTGTCTGAGCGTGTGTCACTATTCTGTTTGTTCAGTATAACTCGTTGGATATGAAGAATAAGACTGCAGAGGAGGCTTACCTGGAAATGCTCAAGCCAGCAGAAGTGGTCACACTGAAAGTGCAGCAACGTTTGGATGAGTTTAACCAGCTTAAAGATACTGCTGGAGATGGATTTTATATCAGGTACTGTGAACCATTGTCCCCTAAGCATATTTACTCTTTACTAATCAATTTCACATAGACAAATGTCTCTGTTGCTATGGACTGGTCTAAATATGGTTACAAACTGTTGACGCTTGGTAAAGGAAAGCTCTTAATCTCTTTAATTATATGTGAGGCTGAGGTAGAAATTGCATCCCCTATAAAAGCTATACGTAAGAGTCTGCCTTTTGTCGATTCTGATATTGGCCCTGTTAATAAGATGGTCCGAAAAGGGATTGAGTATCTGTAGTGGCGATGAAGAGAATAGCAGTGTGCTGTTCAGAAATAGAGGAAAAATGAAAGTTTTAGTTGTGCAGCTGTTGCAGGGGCTTGTCCTACATTTCCCTTGTTGATCTGCAGTAAACAATCTCCACCTATCTATATGATCTGAATGAGCAGGACTGAGTAGTATAAGCATTCCCACTAAAAGCTGACGCACTTTGATGTAACACTTGAAAATTCTCTTTGTATTTCTCTTTCCCTCAGAGCACTTTATGACCGAGTGGCTGAGACAGAACAGGATCTTTCCTTTAAGAAGGATGACATTCTTTATGTGGATGACACACTACCGAATGGCAACTTTGGCACCTGGATGGCCTGGCAACTTGATGAAAATGCACAAAAGATGCAAAGGGGGCAAATTCCCAGTAAATACATGTTAGTGAAGCCATAGCATATGATTTGGTACATTTAATTATCTTGCATTTCGAATGAAATATGGTTTGGCATGTGGGCATAATGTAGAGATGATATTTGTATTGGAGTTGTTTGTGGTTGAATGGGGCTGGTTTTAATATATGTTGCAGGATGGATCAGGAGTTCTACCGTAGACATAGCATGACTGAACTGAAAGATGAGACAGGTTCGAGTAAAACACTCTCCGCAGCTGCGCGCAGATCTTTCTTTCGCAGAAAACAGAAGCACAAACGCAGCAGCTCCAAAGATGGCAAAGACCTGCTAGCCCTGGATGCCATTAGCACAGATTCCATCCCGTTTTTAGAGGGTAAGATGATGTCCCGTGCACCCAGGATGATGTGATGAGCCTGTGTGTATGCTCAATGTCTGGCACGTGAATAATCTAGGAAACCACTATTAATTCTAACTCCAGTAATTCAATAAATATTTTATATTGGTTATTTAATCTATTAGAGTAGATGAGTAATTATTGTGTAGTTTGTCTGCACTATAAATTTTTCCTACTTCAGCCTTAAGTTTGATCAAGGTTTCCAGTTTCAGATAATAATGTGTGGTGTTTTGTGATGTTTGGTTAGACTGCGTGAGCCTTGCCTATCAGAGAGTGCAGAAGGTGGACTGCACGTCTCCCAGGCCAGTATTGCTACTGGGCCCACTGGTGGACCCGGTTAAAGACATGCTGGTCAAAGAGTCTCCAGGGAAATTCAGCAGATGTGTACTTGGTGAGTACACATCGGCACACGGTAACCCACAGTATTACTGTACGAGTCTCACTGCACTTTGTTGCTACATGCTGCTGCTCATTTTGTGATGTTTACATGGATTTGATTATAGTGATTTAAATGTTTTCCTGCTAATGAAGCTTTCACCTGAGTAATCTAAATGTGACCGCCACACTGCTAAACCTTTGCCACACTGCAAGGCAGATTTTATGATGTTGCTCCACAACTGTCTGCAGTGTGCAGATGCAGCAGACCTCTCCACTGAAATGAATAGGATGCAAGTGGACATTTAGCCTTACTCAAATGCTTCTTTAAATGGACTTTTAGTTTCTCAGCCCCATATCTGTAATATTAATATTGTTAACAAGCGTGTAATGTTGCTCTTTGGGCAAGACCAAAAGCTTACTTTTTGTAACCTTTCTTCTGTGGTGATTCAGAGGTGATGAAGGCCTCTCAACAAGCCATTGAGCGAGGGGTGAAGGACTGCCTTTTCATTGACTACAAACGAAGGAGCGGCCACTTTGATGTCACAACTGTTGCTTCCATCAAGGAGATCACAGACAAGGTCTGTCCTGTTTTTTCGGTTAAATAATAGTGATACAGAACTCAAAAGCAAACTTTTAAAAATTTGGTTAGTTTGCTGACGTTCTACTAAAAGTTTCCATAGTATCTTTTCAGATCTTTCTCCAAGCATGTGTGATGAACAGACTTATATATATATATATAGCCTCAATTCTTCATGGTATGGGTTACACAAGATGTTAGAAACACTCCTTTGAGATTCTGGTCCATTTTGACATGAATGTATCACACAATTCCTGCAGTTTTTTCAGGTGCACTTTCATACTGTGAGTCTCCTGTTCTACCACATCCCAAAGGTGTTCTATTGGATTCAGATCCAGTGACTGGGAAAGCCACTGAAGAACACTGATCTCATTGTCATGTTCATGAAACCAACTTGAGATGATTTGTTCCTCTGTTTGTAACCATTTATTGTTCATGTAACTTTGAACTGAAGTTGCTCTTTGCTCTGTCTTTTTCTTTCTTAGGACTGTCACTGTTTGCTTGACATTGCACCCCATGCCATTGAAAGGCTTCATAGCGTTCACATATATCCAATCGTCATTTTCATTCGCTACAAAAATGCAAAGCAAATAAAGTAAGTGTCCAAATTCTTCCCCATACAAGTTTCTTTTATGTTTGTACAATAGGGTACAAATAACTACTTGTAGGATTAGGAGTTTTGCTGTTTTGTGTGTCTTTGGTATTTCTACGATTCCCACAAATAACAAATTGTTTGCCTGAAAGCTGTTCAAAGCCCTATTGGGCTGACTTATCCCTGGAAGACTCTGAAATCCTCCTCAGAGACCAGGGGTCTAATTTATCAACCATGAACATGAATAGTTTTGTGTGTAAACAATGCATACTCATGTTTCTATGCATGTTGCTACACACTTTTATATGCATGTTTGTAGGCATGTTTCTATGCATAGAATGTAATTTATGAAGTTATTCTTGTCCTTGAGGATGTAAGTCTATTTAGAACTCCTGACCATGCATATGCAGAAACCCCTAGTGGTAGAAACGTGTAATTGCATGTAAACGGATCATGAGGAGCTTCCATCTCACTTACTGTCAATCATGTCAGCATAATTGACAGTAATTGCTGACTGTGGTGCTTAAAACAATGTGAAGGCAGGTGACACAGAAGAAATGTAAAGTAACATCATATAAAAGACACATTTAAGATTGATGGGGATGATGTAGACAATAGCTGGTCTTGCCTTGCTTGAAGATTTGGCACACACAGCTTTGTGCAGAGAACATTTTGTTTTAAGAGCTGCAGGAACATCTTTTGTTGAGACTGGCGAGTGGCTCAATAATTGGTTTTGTTTGTCCAGTGCAATATTAGTTGATCTTTGCCAACATCGCGCCCCACTTTTGGAGAGGCCAACAAAATGCAGCAGTAGCATTCCTGTGCACACTCGCGTCTTTGTACTGTAGTGTTTTAGCCACAGGCACATTTCAACAAAAAAATTAGAGATAGGTCTGGGATTTCCCACTGAGTTATGAGCTGAATAATAACATCTTACAAGCAGCCGTATCATTCACGCCTCAAAACATTACATTCACCTTTCACTTTATTAGGAACACCTGCACATTCGTGCAGTTATCTAATCAGCTAATCATGTGGCAGCAGCGCAATAATGCAGATACAGGTCAAGAGCTTCAGTTAATGTACACATCAAACATCAGATTGAAGAAAAAGTGTGATCTCTGTGACTTTGATTGTGTCATGGATATTAGTAACACAGAAGAGCTGGTTTGAGTATTTCAGAAACTGCACATCTCCTACAAATTTCACACACAACAGTCTCTAGAGTTTACACAGAATGGTGTGAAAACAAAAAACATTGAGTGAACAACAGTTTTGTGGGTGGAAATGCCTTGCTGATATGAGAGGTCAGAGGAAAATGGCCAGATTGGTTCGAGCTGCTTGGAAGGATATAGTAACTCAAATAATCACTCTTTATAACCATGGTGAGCAGAAAAGCATCTCAGCGTGCACAAAACATCAAACCTTGAGGTGGATGGGCTACAACATCAGGTTCCACTCCTGTCAGCCAAGAACAAGAATCTGAGGCTATCGTGGGCACAGACTCACCCAAACTGGACAGTTGAAGATTAGGAAAAAAAATTACCTGGTCTTTTTCTAGTCTTTAGCTCTGCAGTTTGGGTGATTCTTGTTCTTGGCTGACAGGAGTGGAACCTGATGTTGTAGCCCATCCACCTCAAGGTTTGATGTGTTGTGCTTTCTGAGATGCTTTTCTGCTCACCATGGTGGTAAAGAGTGTTTATTCAAGTTACTGTAGACTTCTTGTCAGCTCGGACCAGTCTGGTCATCCTCCTCTGGTCTCCTCTCATCAACAAGGTGTTTCAGCCTGCAGACCCTCCACTCACAGGATGTTTTTTCCCCTGCACCATTCTGTGTAAACTCTAGAGACTGTTGTGTGTGAAATTCCCAGGAGATCAGCAGTTTCTGAAATACTCAAACCAGCCCATCTGGCACCAACAACCAAGCCATGGTTATAGTCACTGAGATCACATTTTTTCCCCATTTTGATGTTTGATGTGAACACTACCTAAAGCTCTTGACCTGTAGCAGCATGAATTTATGCATTGTGCTGCTGCCACATGATTGCCTGATTGGATCACTGCATGTTCCTGTTAAAGTGACTGGTGAGAGTACATCAGCAGAAAAAGATTTTCTGCCATAGCAAGTTTTCCATATATAATTGGGGCAACAAATTGCACACACATCCATACAGTCACTCATATCAAGGGAAATTTTTTTTAACCATTATATGCCTATTTGGGGGAGTTTCTAGATGGAAATGAGTGTGACCATGCACAAGCAGAACAATTTAGAATGTTTGGGATTTATCAGTGTCCATTGCATTCTACTGTGTATACGCACATGTGATAAATGGCAAGTTTCTAGCGCATACTCGTGGTCCTTACTCACAGAATTAGAACATGTTCTATACGCACTTTGATAAATGAGACCCCTGGAGTCATTTGTGTAAAGGAGAGCCTTCTGTAAGGCGGACTGCAGCAGTTCACCCTACTTGGCTGTGAACTGAACTGAAAGCTGCTGCTCTTAAGCAGATGGTTATTATCTGAGTTCCTGGTTTCTGTGAAAGATATATACCACATTTTAAAGCAAAGTCTGTGGGGGGTAGCAGATGCTCTCTAGACTATGCACTGTAATGTTTTGCAGTGATTCAAGTGAATGAAGAGAATGGGACCATATATCTTAATATATTGTTTTACTGCTTCACACTCTACATATAAAACTGCACAGAAATGCAGTAGTACTGAATAAGTGTGGCTTTAAATTTCATTATATTCATGTGAAGAGTGACACAGATAACTAATGATGAAATCATCCCAGTAGAGCACTATAAATTGAAGGATTCCCAGGAGCTGTAAAAGCCAAGCCTCCTGTCAGGATCCTTGTCATCCTTGTTATGCTCAGTGTCACTAACTAGATCACCAAACGAGTACAGCATTTAGAGGTTGCACGAAGCCATGCTATATTTTCTTCTATGTATTTTGAAGCTAGCAGTATTAATTGCTAGTGTTCATACCTGTAAATAGTTATAATCATGTCAGTACATGATGTGCTCTTTTCCTGTGCCTTATATAGAGAACTGAAAGATCCAGTGTATCTGCGGGATAAAGTTTCTCAAAAACATTCCAAGGAGCAGTTTGAGGTTGCACAGAAGATTGAGCAAGAGTACAGCAAATTCTTCACAGGTTTGGATATTGATTTAGTGCCTTTCTCTCTCTCTCTCTCTCTCTCTCTCTCTCTCTCTTTTTGTTTCAGAGTTTGTGTTAGAGATAATTCGGCTCAGCAGTACGGGTAGTCATAAACCTCTGAGCTGATGATGGTTTCTCTTGCAGGTATTGTCCAAGGAGGCATGTTGCCCTACATTTGCACTCAAATCGTGACTATAGTGGATCAGGAGCAGAGTAAAGTCCTTTGGACTCCGCTGGGCTCGCCTTAGGTGGCTGAGCCAGTCCTCTCCACCTACTGCCTCACACACACCTGAGCTTACAAACACTATGCTTTTACACTCGCACTACATACAAAGGTACACTACAATGAGCATTGCATTGCATCCTTTTTTCTTTTATTATTCCTTTATGTTTAATTGTAACTTTTTTTTAATGTTTAATTGTAACATTTTATGTGTAATTGTAATGGAGCCTCTTATTTGTTTGTGTGTGTGTATGTGTGTGTGTCTACGCGTGTGTGTGATCGTGCGTGTGACTGTGCGTGTGTGCTCGCAAATGCAGGATTATAGCACTGAAGTTTTCATTGTTTTCCTTTGGTCTTCCTGACAGACATCCAACGATTAGTAATGCTGCATCTAAAACACTTGTTTACAGATGATCAGTCCATGAATTGTTATTTAATGTCTGCTTGAATGTGTCCTTCCCCTTTGATCTTAATGAAGTCATATCCCATGTCACCTCTCCCTAATCCAAACCCAAATTCAGCCCTGTATCCCAACCCTGGTCTACCAAAATGGCACACGTGTGTCTGTGTTTTCTACATCAGTAAGAGGACTGAAAACTCACTGTAGATAAAGAGTAAGCTTTGGTAAGCTTGTTTATGTAAATGTAATGGTTTTGAGGTTGAAGTGAACAGCAACTAAGCATTTTACAGGCCAAATGGAAGTGCCTTTGGAGATCTCCTGAGCGTATGACAATGGCATGTTGAAAGTCTGGTGTTTGAAACTCCTCAGATTGCACTCCAGGGCTAGACAGACCACTGTGGTAACATTCTCATAGAGGAAAATATGTTTAAAAGAGAACATGACATCTTACACTAATACAGTTCTGAATTAGAGGCACTCACTTAACCTGTATGTATGCAAACTTGTCTAAATATATAGATCTATATATATATATAAACATATATAAATATATTAAATGTATTTTGACTAGGCTATTGGCCTAGGGGAGTGCAGCAGGTGTCCAGTCAGGTCTTAGCAGATATAAGCATGTTCCTTTTGTATGTTTCTTCTCGTTTTTTTTTTTTGTTTGTCAGTCACTTTTATATGTACCCACTCCATGGAAGGAAGAGATGCAGGGTAAATATAATTGGGTCTCTTATGCTAAATCTGTTTAAATGTTAGTCATGTTTCATGTATATTTAAGTTTTGTTGTTTTTTTTTAAATTCAGCAGGCACAGTTGCATACTTTATTCAGACCAGTAATCCCACCAGTTAATTTTGTGCCAAAATTCAATGTGTCCATTTCTTGTATTTTTGTTTTGCACTTGCAATATTATGGACCCTAAACAATAGCTGGGTCTTCTTAGGTTTCCAGTAGAGGTTGAAAATAGGTACTATACTTATTACTTTTGTGATTTAATATTCATTTGTGTATCACTCATGTTCCATACATTTCATTAATTGCCTCTATTCTTAAATTAGAAGAGAACCATTGCATTATTTACACTCTCATTTAAAAAAAGGGATTTCTTATTGCACAGTTTTCTCAAAGGAAAATCAGTCCCAGCCTTGTCTATTGGGTTGAAATTAGACATTTTGTTTCAAGTGCTATTCATATCTAGGTGTTTTTTCTTTTCTAAATAAGTAGCTTATGGTTTTAAATCAGAGGGATTCAGCCAATACAATTGTATTTTAAGAAGAATGACTAGATGACAGGTACTGTTATTGATTGGGATTTTCAATATTACAAAAGAATGTGATTTGTATGAAATAATGTGAAACACATTAACATGAGAATAAAAGTCATTTTCTGTATCACACTATATTGTCAAACGAATCTAGTTGTTGTTTGGAAGGTGTTTCCACTCTGCTGTGAACTAAAGTGTTGACATCCAGTAGATTGACAGGTGATATAATTGAGCATTGAGTAGTTTTATTGCTAGTTTCACCATTATGCTGATGGTGCCAGCAGTAAGACTAATAATAAGAGTAATACAATTTTCCCAGTTTTCATCATTGGAACCAAGGTTTAAAACACATCTGGGGCTTTTGAGGAAGACCTGCCAGACTAATATTTGTCCCTATTTTTAAAGAAATTAAAAATTGGTTTGGTTAAACTGAGCTACCTTGCCACTTATGTGGTGATTTATGTGGAATTTACAGCTAAAATACCACCTAGAAAGTACTTTGTTTTGTTCTTAGCACATTTATATAGGGTTTTTCCAACTCCAGTCCAGAAGAACCCCACTTCTCGGTGCAGGTTTTCCTCACTTCCAACACACACTAGGTCTAGTTTTTCACCTAATTATTAAGCACTTCATGAAATGGGTCAGCTGTGGTAATAAAAATAAAAGTTTTCATTTGACTCACCCTAACAGTTGTCAGTGTGAGTGAGTGAGTGAGTGAAAGAGAGAGAAAGTTAAAGGCTAATTTAGTGTGGTTCAGTATGGCCTATGTGATGAGACAAACTGGCTTTCAAATATTTCCATTCATGCAAAAGCCTGAACATCATTATCCAAGCCTGAATGCTACCTTCCAACTCTAGCAGAGTGAATCAGCATTTTAAACTGTTTATCATTCCCAGTATATCATGTTGCTGTTTGTCAGATGTTTTAAAGTCTGTACATTTTCTAGGTCTCACCATTAATACAATTTATTCTTCATGGTGCTTCATCATAGAACAGCAAATCAAACCTGGGCTTTCTTTCTTTTTGACTGGTTTGTGTTTGCCATTTACCTGTATGTGTTATAATGTATACCAGCAATGTATTTTAGCTCTTTCAGTGTATGCAGCAGTGAAACTGCTGTTAGATATACCAATACTGATTAGCAGACCTCAGTCAAAGAGATGAAGACACCTCCCCTAAGCTCCTCATTTGCCTTATTTGCTCGTTTCTGGCCTCTAGATACTGCTGCATATAAATGTACTATATGTGCTACTTTGGCACTCTACAAGTCACTTTACCCTCCTGATGTGTTATCTGTTTCAACAGCTGCCACCAGCTTATCTAAGCTTAAGTAGATGCAAGGCTGTCTGATACTGATCTTTCTAGTTAATAGGGCCTTTCATCTTTAGCTAAGTGAGGGCTTTGCTTTTCCCTGTCCTTCATGTACGATTCACTCTGTGTAAATTTTCCCATTTTGAAAAATCTGTATTCTTATAATTCTTAAAAGCCTCTAATCTGATAGTTGGACAGGGTGTGTGGCAAGATGATAAATTCTGGACCGCATAAACATCTCCACACATGGCATCTACACTAATTACTAAAAGATGTACTGTATGTATGTAATTATTGAGTGTTTCAGCCACAACCATTGCTAAGAGGTGCATAAAACCAAGCATATAGCCATGCAATCTCCATAGACAAACATTGGCAGTAGAATGGGTCGTACTGAAGAGCTCAGTGACTTTAAACATGGCAGTGTCACAGAATGCCACTTTTGCCATAAGTCAGTTCATGAAATTTCTTGACCTGCTAAATCTGCCTCTGTCAAATGTTAAGTGATATTATTGTGAAATAGAAGCATCTAGGAGCAACAACAGCTCAGCCATAAAGCGGTAGCACATGCCAACTCACCGAATGGTGCTGCCATGTGCTGAAGCGCATAAAATTTGCCTATCCTCTGTTGCATCACTTAGTACAGTTCCAAGCTACCTCTGGAAGCAACATCTGCACAAAAAACTGTTTGTCAGGACCTTCATGAACTGGGTCTCCACCTGCCATACTTTCAGCTGCACACAAGCCTAAGATTTACATTTACATTTAAGGCATTTAGCAGATACCCTTATCCAGAGTGACTTACAGAAGTCTTTATCAATAAATTGATATACTAGTTAAATAAATCTGATATAGTAGTTCACTAGATCAGGGAATAAGAGTACTATCAGTATAAAAACCCTGTTGCGCAATGCCAAGCGTTGGTTGGAGTTGTTTAAAGCATGCTGTCACTGGACTCTGGAGCAGTGGAAATGTGTTCTCTGCATTAATGAAGCATGCTTCACTGTCTAGAAGTCTGATGGACAAATCTGGGTTTGGCGGATGTCAGGAGAACGCTACCTACTGGAATGTACAGTGCCAACTAATGGTGGAGGAGGGATAATGGTCTGTGACTGGTTTTTAGGGTTTGGGCTATGCCTATGTGACACTGTGTCCCCAACTGAATAAAGAAACTAACATTGTGTCTCAAATCGCATACTTAAGTACTATTCTAGACTGCTATTGAATGTTATATAGTAATGGTTTTCCTCTTACTGTTACTGTTTGAATTTTAAGAATCTCTTAAATCTACCTAAAAGGTCTGTTTTGAGCACTAGTCTTCTGGACTTTCTAGATTAGTAAATACTTTTGAATGTATGGTGAGGGTTTTCAGTTTGAGATGCAGCCCATGACAACAATCAAGACCATGGCAGAAAGTTTTAAAGAGAAATAGAGCCTGTCACTCTGTTTAATAGCTGTGCATGAAATCTCTAAACATTACAGTTCAACTTGAAAACCATACGGACAGAGATGTTTTGGCTCTGACGTGCCATCCAGTGGACACGCTTTTAATCCTCCAGATGTACATAAGATACACAAGCGACTATGTCAACAATGCTGCTCATGTTGCAGCTGTGCAAGCGTGCATGTACGCACATGTGGTGAAAGTGATGTATATCTGAACCTTAATAGAGGCCCGTTGGAGATAGAGTCAAGCTGCCCCATGCTTGCTCTACGAATGTTTGCAGTGGAAGAGGAGCAGCGGACAGTACAGTTAATGACGTAGTCAAATACCCCAAATTGGGCTAGTTTAAAAAAAAAAAAAAAAGCACTCTGGCTGCCAATATGTTGTTCTATAGCAAATAATCAGAACTAAATGTAATAAATTTCCACAAACATAAGCAAAGTGTAAGTGCAGGCACTGTGTCTGTGATGTACAGACCCATTTCTTTCATACATTCATTTTCTCTCCTTTTGTCTGAACACTTGTTTGGACAATGTATTGTCTACACACTTTAACAATATGTTGGGTTATTTTACAGCTCAGTTGTTTAGGTCAGGCAGTTGGGGCAACGTGACCCAAATCGGGTTGATAATAGGAAACAACTGCGGATGCGGACCTGAAAGAGAACAGGCACGGTGCATCAAGATTTTTTTTCTGGAATTTTCCACTTCGTCTGTGGAGGCAGAGCACAACCTGAACATTTCTGAAGTTAAAGAAATCAGCTGCAGCTGCAAGAAATGTACGTTTTTTCCCCCACGCACACTTAACTTAATGTATAATTTAACTGAACCTTTCGAAACTATGAAAGCAATATTTTTTAAACCTGTAGTCTGGCTCGCTAGCTAATGTTAGCCTGCTGACAAAAAGTATGCTAACTAACGTTATTTGAGGGGAAAATATGGCTGACCTTGGCTTCTTGTAATAAAGAAACAATAGTGTTTCGTTTTTTTTTTTGTTTTTTTTTGCTAAGAATTTTAGACTGTTTAAAGTTCTTACATACTTATATGTATATCTAACATTGAGTCACCTCATTTTGGGTTGCTACATAACTGTAAACATGACTTACAGCTAGTTAAAAATTACCTTGCATTTTTTCTGTAACATCGGCTAGATGTACAGCTCAGTAATGTGGTCATTTTTACACACACATATCGGGTTAAAAACAAACAAACAAACAAACAAAAAAAAAACAACTCAATTCGGCGTGGTGGTCAACATCCTAAACCAACCTCGCTGGGTTTCTAAATCGACCCAAACTGGATTATTCCAACTGAGTCTCAGCACAGAGCCAGACCCCTTCAGCTCTGTACCCTTGCATTCCCTTAGTTGCCCAGCAGGAGGTGAAATAACCAGAGCCTCTCAGCTTTGGCTCAACAGTGTACATCTGCCCTCTCTCTATAAGAGCTTAATAAAACGTTTGCAATAAGACCTGTGTCGTGTTTCGCCAATGGTTTAGCGTGTGGTTTGCTGTAGCGCTTTAAGACCAAATTCAGTATTATTATATATAAACTGTACAGCCTTATAGTAGGCTACAGTTCAGCTTAACGACTATATCACCTCGGCAAGTGCTATCATAACTCAGTACCATAAAAACGACCTAAATCTCGTCACAATTTATATCATACGGTCCAAATATATGACTGACATATGTATGCATTAACATATGATCGTGTTCAGAGCCTGTTGTAGAGGTTAGTGCTGCAGATTATCAGTATAAACTTATTATAACCCCCTGAAATGAGTATTATTTTAAAGTGGTGGGTCTGTCTTATGTTTGAACATGACATCTCCTCAACAGATTTCTTATCAAGCAACATGACATATCTTCCAGACAGAAAATGAAAACCATAAAGATCACACATGCCAGTAAAAAAACTTAAACAAATAAGCTATAATTTAAATGTTTATAATAGTAACGGTGTGGCAGGCGCTCAGGGATGTGCACTGTTGGGAAAACTGCTGCCTTCTCGCAAACCTCACACTGAGGAGATGCGGGATAATTCTCCACTGATTTCAAACTAATGATGAACATTTTCAATCAAAATACGTTCGGGTTGGTAGGTAAATATTACGCATCCCAAACAATCACCACAACCTGTATGAAACGGGCTATTCCAGTTACATGCGTGGAAAAGCGGACATGTTGCTATAGTGGGCAGGATTATAATGACTCGTCACTAATTCGGTGTTTTTGAGCAGATCGTGACGCTGAAAGACCCCCTCACCGCCAGGATGCGACAGCACCCAGTCTATCTGTTACACCTTGTTGTCAGAGACGAGCTTTTTTGCGTCACATTTTGGGCACTGGAGCAGCAGAAAGCAAGTCGCCGTGAACACGAATTTGCATTAAAAAAAGACTTGTGAGTCATGTCGCCTGTAAACACTACAGAAATGATTCAGTCTGAACCAAACACACAGCCTACCCGCCTAACTGTTCTCCTGAACTATAGCCATCTTTATTATTGCGCTTTGGCTCCGCCCTCCTACCTGTAAATCTGCCTAGCAGTGCGTGGGTTTGCGCGCGCGCGTGCGTGTGTGCGCGTGTATGTGCGTGTGTGTGTGTGTGTGTGCGCGCGCGCTCTCAGTGAGGGAAGCGGAGCGGCTGACAGGGACAGCACTGTTCACCCTGTCAGCTCCGACTCAGTAAACATTCAATAAAAACAACGCTGTTTCTTGTTCGAGTCGCAAACAGCTGAAATGTGAAGAATTTGTCCTCTGAAATCTTTTTGTTTTGCGGACATTTATGATTAAGTTGGCGTCTGTGAGAGAAATATCGATTTGTCGCCGCTGTCCCTGGATGGAAGACCTTGATCTTGGAGGCGCTCGAGCTGACTGAAGAGCTGCGTTTATTCTGCTCTTATAAAGCTTCAGGTCTGAGAAGAGCATAAAGACAACTGACATAAAATGCCTTCATGGCTCATATTCGCCGTTTATTTCGAATATTTTGAAAAGCTCTGTGAAAAGTCGTCGTTAATGCGGATTTAAATGTGTCGCGCAGAAGGACCTCCTGTTTCTCTGCTGATTTCACACGCAGCGACATTTTGGGTTAAAGATCATCACTGATACTGAGGAGAAATTGGGCTAGAGAACGCCACTGTTGCGCAGAGAGGGCTATTTGAAGCAATATGGCTGATGGCTGGGGCTGGGGGCGCTGGCAGGAGCTCTCCAAAGCTACTCGATGCTAGCTGTGGCAGATCGCAACCTTTCCCGCGGCGGCGACGGCAGCTCTAGAATGACTAATAATATCAACTACAATAAAAACTCGGACTCTTCTGTCTCCATATCCAGGATGGATGTGATCATCCCGTTCTCCCCAGACGTGCCGTGCGATAGCAATGGCCAGCGCATGTGGTGGGCTTTCCTCGCCTCGTCCATGGTGACGTTCTTCGGGGGTCTCTTTATCATCCTCCTGTGGAGGACCCTCAAGTACCTGTGGACTGTCTGCTGCCATTGTAGCATCAAAAACAAGGTAACCCCGGCTGTCCTGGTCACTCTGCTTTCCATTTATATACACTTATACACGGAAAATGGAGAAAACACAATCTAATCGAAAACAGTGCTTCATAGCACACATAGGGCATATTCAGAGTTGCCATATTGGGAGAGGGAAAATGAGGGGGAAAAACATTTGTAAACCCTGGATATTTTCAGCACTAGAGCCACTGCTGATTAGAGCCTGATAAGGCCTGGTGTTTAAGTTCACTGCGAAGGATCTAGAAATATCAGAAATTTCATAACATCAGTGTATCATATGCTCTGTTCTCTATACGAGTTTAAAAATAGGTCTGCACAGTATCTCATAAACATTGCACTACATTTGCATGTTGTTCACAAAACAGTTGACTTAAAATGGTAAAAAAAAAAAAAAAAAAAAAAGCTTTATACAGCAATATGGTGTAATGAATAACAGGCTGCGGATACTTTTAATATGTAATATTTGATGAAGTTGTTGTTAGATTCAGCCGTATGTCAGTAGAATAACTTGTGAAAGGAGAAACCAGTCTTTGTGGCACCCTATACTCTGCAAACGTTAGAAAACTAGCTAATGATGTCAACCTCCAACATAAGAAGGGGTCTCTATTGGCCCGTCAGTCGTGATGCTGGCCAAATGAGAAAATTTAGGCATTCTCATCTAGGGCCTTGTTCCAAGTGGTGCCCTAAACGCTGTGGTTCTCCTTTTGGCGACATTGGCATTGAGCGAGTCGTTAAGGGCAGGTGGATGTGAAAGCCAGCATTTGGGACTGTCCTCCAGATTTCACATACTCACATTTTACCTGTTGTTGCTTTAAGCATGATGCCATTCAGCAATACCAACAGAGATTCACCATCTTGCATTGCCATTTCTTGCTCAACTGTCTGTGTGGGTGTGTTTACAATGCTCATGAAACATTTTCTGTTCTGATGAAGAGGCTGAAAAAATGTCATATTTTTCAATTAGAGCCATTTTGTCAGTTGTTTCACCAAAGGAGAAAATGCTCAAGATAACACTAAAATATATTAGTAACCATGGTACAATTGATAGATGAAATTAGCTAACTGATTGTATAAAGTTTAGTAAGTCATTATATTAAGTTAAATTATTAATGAAAGTTAGTTTATTTTAATATCTCTTTAACCACTGTGAGCTTTAATGTGCTTTCATCAGCCTCGTTGCTCTATGTAATTGGTCCTAGCTAATAACTGCAGTGGTTTTGATTTAGAGACCATTGTTAAGTCCATGTCAATATGGGCTTTATGACAGGGCAGTTAAGGGCACATAGAGGGTGCTTGTAAGCACTCTTTTTTGACCCAAATAAAGAAATGTGGAATGAGAGGTTCTGTATTTTTTATATCTCAAATCACTGATACTCCACCTTCTCTGTTCACCATTAGGTAAGATGTGTTAATGAAATTCCTTTATATCTGAAGGGCTGTGCTGAATGGTTTTAGTAAAATGCTATTTGGTATAGTCATGTGGTGAGAGTCAACAGTTGGGAAAGCCATGTTTGGCTGTACGTATGGGTGCTTCTCTCACAAAGCCCAGTGATCCTGTCTAATGACGTTAACTCACTGCAGCTGGTGGCTTTAAACAGGCACACCATAAAGTAACCTACAGACCTACAGGGATTTACACAGCTGTTCATTTCATCAGGCCTGTAAGTTTTTGGCCATGCAAGAATGGTCCTGGATGCATTGTACAGTGTCTAGTCCTCATAAAATGGCATTGCTTTTGTTTTTTATTCATTTATTTTGGTTATGTGCAAAGATTCACATGTTCTCTCCATTGTGGGTTTTCTCAGATTTCTCTGGTTTCCTCCCTCTTCTCAAAAACATTTCAATAGGTGGATTTGCCCTAGGTGTGAATGAGTGTGCAAGTGTGTGTGTGACACCCTGCTGTGGACTGGCATTCTATTCAGGGTGTATTCCCAATTTGCGCCCAGTGTTCCCAGGATAGACTCTGGATTCACTGTGAGCCTGACCAAGATAAAGCAGAGGAAAGAATGATGAATGAGATGAAAGTGTAAGTTATTTCATAATATCATAGATGCTTAAAATGAGACATAACCATGTACACATGGAAATTTTTTTTTACTGTTTCTCTAGTGGCTGGATTATAGAAGATTTGAATAGATTTTTGCCAGTGATGTGGCATATAATCATATGAGTATGTGATACAGATATCATATTTTTATATCCAGTTTATTTGTTTAAAACTGTCTGACATTGTTTGCGAGTTTAAAATTGAGAAAGTTGTGATGATGTCATGGTGTTACATTTCATTTATTCGAATCATTCTCTGGGTATGTGGGGGTCCCTGGAGGATTAGTGGTTTGGCCACGGCGCTCTCACCACCACAGCCCGGGTACAATTTCCGGCCAGGGAGCCACAACAGTGCACTCCTAGTGCCAGTCCCGAGCCCAGATAAAAATTGGGTAGGGTTGCCTCAGGAAGGGTATCCGGTGTAAAAACTGTGCCAAATCAAATATGAGTACCAATAATCTGCTGTGGTGACCCCTAACGGGAGCAGCTGAAAGAACAACAACATTCTCTGGGTATGAGTGTGCTAGGCTTGTTACTTATTTAAATGAAAAGGGTTAATGACGTCTGTGAAGTCTCCAGTCTTCATTACCTTTTAATTACCTACATGAACAAGCGTTCCAACAGAGCAAGCAGCCCATCCAACACTGACACGGTGCCTCAGCCTCATCAGAAGGAAGTTGTTGAAACACAATCAGGCCTGTGTTTGAATCTTTAGCAACTGGGAGCACTGGAATTAAAACTCTTCACTTCATTTGGCCAGACTCATGGAAAGCCATGTTACAAACAAGGACAACACATCTCATTCACTTTGTAAATTGGGTTTGCTAATGCTTGGTAAATGTGTATCTGATGGTAATTCATGACTGCTATTGAGAGTGTCTCACAGTGTCTGGTTTCCTTTAAGATATGAGAACGGTGCTGAGGAGGATAATCACAGATGTTGGTGTGTTGGTGATTCTGGCAGGGAGACTTTTGGGTCTAGGCTTTTACACCCAGTGCTTGTTAGGAGCATTAAGAGGCTGACTGTGGAGACCAGGCCTTCTTGGTATGGTGCTAGTAACAGGAGGCAGGGTGTGACACGAAGAGAGAGACACATTCTGTGGCATGTCATAACTTTGCAGTGTTTGTCATATAGCACCAACTGTGTTGGATCAAATACTACTTCATGTAGTGCGTAGCTTTCATGACTTAGTAATGGTGAGGTGTAAAACATCATTGAAGTTATTAAAGATTGGTCCTGTTAATAGCACTTGCCAGGTTAAAGCCAATTAGCTGCATTTACAGGGGCTTGTCTAGCTAGTGTTTACATGCTGGTTAGCCTTGTTATGAAACACAGGGGGCATAGCAATTTACAGTTAACACTGCTTTGCTTTAGGCCATTTGCTTTTTCCTCAGCAAGTATATGTATATAAAACAGAGCACCTTCACTTTATCACTGGGGTAGGGAGAAACTGTAAACATCTGTGCATAAACCTCATATTTTCCAGGTGACCATTTGTAAGCTATTTTCAAGAATTATAATTGAAAATGACAAATTATTCTGCCAGCAGTCATTATTTGGAGGTTGTTAAAAGGTGGAGGGGGGGGGGGGGGGATCCCACTGGAATTACATTGATATATTTTTTTTTTTTTGCCAAAGTTAATTCTACCTTGTTATGCTTGGGTTGATTCCACAATATTTGTTTTAAAAAAACACACAGTTTGAAAAAAAGCTGTTTTTATATCCTGTGGGTTTTATGGTAAATACTTTCTAATGCTTCAAATCCTCTCAGAACTGATACAACCAAGTGCTTTTTTCCTACAGCATCTATAATAAGCACAGAGAGGTGTTTCTGTGTCCAAGGGATGATGTTTGTTTTCCTTTAATGCAGACAGGATTGCAGATACATGTTCTGAGCGTCTTGTGTATATGTGTGTACCCTCTCATGCTTGGCAACGCAGCGGCTGCCGTTGAGCCAACAGGCGAACAGCACACACCCAAAGATCAGCTGTCCCTCTTTAACACCTCCTCAGTGTGTCCTGCATAGAGCCCATGTGGTCTGATTGCTTATAACAGGGTTTCTCAACTCTTCTCCTGGAAACCCACTGCCTGGCACAGTTTCAAGTTCCTCTAGCTCCCAACACCCTTGACCCAACTCTGGGAGGGCTTAATATGTAGCTGACATGTAGGGTCAGGTGTATTAGGAAACATGAAAGCAGCTAGGGAACAAAAAAACAAGCAGAGCAGAGGGTTGAACTTGGCCAATAGTGTGCTCTTAGCGCAACTATTTGCACTGTAACTTTTTCAAATATAACTGCAATTCAAAATGGCAGTGTAATAACCAAGGATGGACAAATCATAAATTTTATCATAAATTTGCTAGACAGCTGGGCAATTAAAAGCACCAATGTGCTTTCTCAGTCCCATGTTTTGGTCGTTTGGCAGCATAATTGCCTAGGCTAAAAAGTGGTAGCTAACAAAATGTAGCAATGTATGGTGAGGTTAAGCACATAAATACAGACTAAGAGAAGTAAATGTCTATATAATAATTGTCATTTTCTAACAAAGTTTCTAAAGTAGCACATTGTTTTCTGCATCTTTTCATTATGAGACTAAAATGAAGAATCCAAGCTTTTCTTGAACTTCCGGAGATTAGAATCTAAAACATACGATCAGCCCCAATCAGAGAAAAAATACAATCAGTATGAGGATCCTGTGCATTGTACAGTTCTTTCAAATGTGGGTGACTGGACCCCTAAAAAGAAAACAGGACCCTTGACAAACAGTCAGCAAGTCATTGGTCAAGGTTACAGCTACAAGATTTGATGTTCTGTTCTCACATAAATATTGTTGAACTATGAGGTGATAGCATAATAATCAGGAGATTTATGTGACAGCTTTGATTAAACTTTGTCTCAATTTTGGCAGTGTTTCCACTTACAGTGGATATAAAAAGTCTACACACCCCTGTTAAATGGTTTTTGTGAAGTAAAAGAATGAAACTAAGATAAATCATGCCAGATCTTTTCTCAGCTTGAATGTGAAAGTGCAGAGTATACAAATAAAGTGAGAAACAGTCAGAAAGATTTTAGGGAAAAATAAAAAAGTTACAACCTGGTTGCATAGGTGTGTACACCCTTTCATAATTGGGGATGTGGCTGTATTCAGAATGAACCAATCACATTCAATCTCATGTTCAAAAGTAATTATCATACAGTGTCATCAATGAAATTAATCAGTTTAACCCCAAATAAAGACCAGCTGTTTCTATAGGATTTTCTTCAGGCCATGGTCTACAAAAAGCTGATAAAGCCTTTACAGGCTCTCAGTTTTGAAAGGAATCGATCACTAGAGGGGTAAAAAAAAATTTTCCAAAACATTAGCTGTACCGTGGAACACCATAAAGGCCATCATCAGCAAGTAGAGAAAATGGAGCACCACAGTGACATTACCAAGAACAGGACATCCCTCCAAAATATATAAAAGGACAAGACAAAAACATACCAGGGAGGCTGCCAACAGTCCAACGGCAACATTAAAGGAGCTGCAGGAATATCTGACAAGTACTGATTACTCTCTGCATGTGATAACAATCTCTCATATTCTTCACATGTCTGGGTTATGGAGTAGGTTGGCTAGATGGAAGCCCTTTCTCACAAAAAATATCCAAGCCCAACTAAATCACCCTAAAACATGTGGCAAAATGTGTTATGGTCTGAGGTATGTTTGGCTAAAAAAAAAAAAAACACATCACCAAAACCACATCATACCTCGGTGAAGCATGGTGGTGGCAGCATCATGCTTTAGGGCTGCTTTCCTTCAGCCAGAACTGTGGGTTTTATCATGGTGGAGGAAATCATGAATAGCTACCAGCTGATTTTGGTACAAAACATTCGTGTCTGTTAGTCAACAGAAGATGAAGGAATTTCACCTTTCAGTGTGATAATGACCCAAAACAGACATCCAAATCAACAAAGGAATGGCTTAACCAAAAGAAGATCAATGATCAGAGCCCAGACCTGAATCCAGCTAAGATCTGTGGGGTGACCTGAAGCGGGCTGTGCACAGGAGATGCCCTTACAATCTTATGGATCTAGAATGTTTTTGCAACAAAGAGTGGGAGAATATTGCCAAGTCAAGATATGTGATGCTGATAGACTATATAAAAATTAAAGATAAAAATTAAACGGTGCTTCCACAAAGTCTTAGTTTAAGGTTGTGCACACTTATACAGCTAGGTTATTATAAGTTTTTTTTTTCCCTAAAAAAAGTTTCTGCTTGTTTTTTACTTTATTTGGATACTTTGCAATTTCACATTAAAGGTAGCAAAAGATATAACATTTATTTTGCATTTATCTTAGTGTTATTCTTTTCCTTCACCAAACATGGAGGGTGTAGACTTTTTAATATCCACCGTACCTGTGTTTCTGATTCAGAAAAGACAGCCAAATCACACCTCAGCCAATATGCGTAATGCAGCAGGTGGTGGTATTTGAAGGAAGTGCTACAGTTACAGCATTGAGGTGCATCAATCACGGTGAAGCTCATTATTTTAAAACATACATGTGTTTTAAATTTTATACATCCTTACATACTTTTATACATACATATTTGTATTTTGTAGTAATTAAGGGGTAGGGTTTTATTACTTTTTCTTCTTGGTGAACCTACTTGTCCCTCAGGCAACTACAAATTAAGTACTAATAGCCCGGACAAGAAATCTGCCTGTCCTGAGTCTCGATTGCTTATAACTTTATTTGTGCAGTAGATACTTCAATGTAGGTGAAGTTGTGGTTTATACTATATAATCTGTAGCCCCTGTGTAGATGCATTTAAAATGTCTATTCAGTTAAGTCTGCAGTGAACAGCACGGACCGGTAATGGGTGGCTGTGTTATAGCGCAGTGGCCAGAGCTCATTTGGTGGCGACATTTGTGTAGGTTGGCTGTGGGTTGCTGTACCAGCAACTGAGCTCTTGCATTTCAGTCATGCATTGTTGACTGGTATGAGCATGCACTGAACGCAGGGCAAAGCTTGACCAGTTTCCACTGCTGAATTTCTGGCACTCTGAACACTCTGGATCCTTTAGTGTATAATATAAGATACACTAAAAGGAAATAATCCATTTGAAATCTGTTTCCTCTTGGCCAGGATTCAAACTACAGCCATTTTCCTTTTTTCAGCTGAGGAAATTTTAATGAAGACATGCATCATAGCAAACATATTTCAAACCTGACGCAGAAATAAAAGCTCAACGAACAGTAAAAGGAAAAAAGCTTTCCTGTTATGCTAATCTTTCATTTGTCATGACACTATTAATAGGACCTTAGAACCCCCAACATAGTTAGTGGTGAGATTCAAAAAGGAAGGTATGGGTGACTCCGAGAAAGAGCTCAAGGGAGGTATTTCTCTCAGCAGGGAAAGCCTTCCTGAGCTAAGCCCCCTGATCCAGTAGTAGGCTCACTGGCAGGGGAAAACAATTAGCATCTCTCACTCTCAGGCTGAGAGAGCTGAGCTAGAACTGCAGTGAGCCATAAAGCTCTGCAAGGCCCATCTTTTAGCCTGGAGCACGGAGCCTGGATGTTGCTGTGGTGTTTGATGCATTTTGTAAGGACTGACCACTGTCACTAGTGTTTCCTCTGACCCCTGGCTAATATTAACCATGGCTCATGTTTCATGGAATATCAGTTGTCTTTTAAAGTTTTCCAATTAACCCTGTTGCATGGTTGCTCTAAAGGACGATGGGATTGGGGTGCTCCTCCAGTGAGTAGCTGACTTGATCAATTATTTGGTAGGTGACTCAATGATCTTTTTAAAATGAGACCTAAATACAGAGGCAAACATGTTTGGGCTTTTGTGTTTACCACCTCTTTAATATTTATGATCCTTTCAGCTCACCTGTTTTTTGTTAATAAATAATGCAGTAATAAACGGGCACATGATGTTTACTTCTTTACTTAATAAACTTAATTCTGTTTTTTTTTTTGTATAAGCTTAACTAAATATGCCTTCTCTCTCATAACTCTGTGTAGAAAAATAAAAGAGGTCACACTGAGTGCTCGTCTACCTACACCTGAAAAATCTCTAATATTCCACTATTTGGGAGCTGACTCTCTTAAACTGGAGATGCTGTTCTTCAGAAGACCTTTGAGCTGTGACTGTGATGGCGAGTCCTGACTGATCAGCATGCTGACTGCTAATTTGCACACATTAGAATGAGCTTAACATCTCAATTGGTGCTCAGAGCAGCATGCGTGATGCAGGGAGCTGAAGAGAGAAGAAGCACCGGCTAGAGGACGTTTCAGTGACCTTCAGGCATGTGGGCTGCTTATGCTGGAGCTGCTCACTCATGTGCTTCCATTTTTCCCTTGTGTGCTGAGACGCTAATAACAGGTTGTAGCGCTGATGGCAGGAAATGTTAATAACCTGTTTGGCTCCTAGCACACGCGAAAGTACATCAGTGTGATGGGATGGAATGGTTTCCGTGGGTCTTTAGAGGTTAAGTGTTTGGTTGCCGGAGTTTTAATGATGTTTTAGCCTGCAGTCTTTTAGATTAAACCACATTCTGTTTTCTGTCTTCTTACCTGTTGGTTGGCTGAATAAAAGTCTTGTTTTATTTTGTCCAAAACCTAAGCAGCTATGTTGTTGCTTATGAGCATATAAAAGAAGACTGCATTGTAAAGGTGAGAAGAGCTTTTATAGAGTAATCTGTCATGTTTCGTTTAAGTGAGTGGCTGTGTAGACATCATGTAAAAACGCTGTACAGTGGAGCTCAGTTTCACTGAGAAAACCTCATTAAAAATAGATGATAATACACTGCCATATTGTTTGCTGATGGATGCTGGCATTCAAAGTATTAATCAATCAATAGTCTCGGTGCTATTGGGTTTCACCAGTCACCCCTGGGGGACTGGGGAAGAACTATGTGTTTAGAGTAAGAGTGGGAGGAGTGTGACAATATCTGTCACTTCTATTCGAATAGCCTAAAATCTATTTTAGTCATTACTGCTTTATGCCTAACTGCCATTTAGATTTCAGATATGTTCTGACTGTAGCAGCAAGCCCAATTTATTGCTTCATCGATTCATTGATTAGGTGTTGTGTCCTACTGAGGTTACTTGAATTGCTTTCTTAATAAGGGTCACAGTTTTTTTTTTTTTTTTTTGGACAAATATTTCCAGTATGAGCATTAACAACCTCACCCAGGTTAATGAATAAGTCTCCAGTAAATCTCCTGGCTGGTTATAAATTTATCTGTATGTGTGATGTATGTTAAAATAGAACATGTTGCTCTTTTTTCTTTTGTCTTTAATTATTGTGCTTGAAGTTTATTAGGGAGATTTCCATGATCCAGGTGATCTAGTTGTGTCAGGTGTCAGAGTGTGACCTTTTTCTGGTATTTTCTGAAGGCTCTTTTTATTTCTTGCCTTATTATGCAATGCTCTGCAGCTAAGGTTGCATAATAGGTTAGAATACATAATGCCTGAAGAAGCCTTTCATCAAGTGTCTCAGTAAAAGTAATTACATGTTGTTATAAACATTTCCTTTCTTACCTTCATTCCTCATACTATCAAAACTTCATCTATCTGCATCTGAGCTGTGATCTGACATCCGTGACACCTAATAATGCGAACACCTGAATAATAAGCTTTATAAAAATAGATTGCGTAATCATATACAACACACATGCATGATGACTTTCTCACAGGCATACTTCGCATTCAGATACCTGATGAATTATTTAGCTTGAAAATCCAAATTCATGTTTCTGAGCTTTAAAATCTGAAAGGGACTCGCTCTTCCTCCCGGTGTATGTACCACGTTGTCGTGTTCCTGCACACTGATGCATCTGTACACATCTGACTGTTGGCCTTGACACAGCCATTCACAATCCTCTGCTCAATGATGGATTTGAGTCGTGCTGCGGCA
The DNA here is from genome assembly GCF_027358585.1 of Pangasianodon hypophthalmus. Taxonomy (NCBI): domain Eukaryota; kingdom Metazoa; phylum Chordata; class Actinopteri; order Siluriformes; family Pangasiidae; genus Pangasianodon; species Pangasianodon hypophthalmus. Next base: position 18,596,930 of record NC_069712.1, read on the forward strand.
CTGGGCTTGTTAGCATTCAGTCGCTCCCCCACATCTAAAGCGCAAAAAGCAATTGCTTTGCTTGAGTGAGAGTGTTAAGTCTCACAGTTCTGAGAGCGTGCATAATGCATAACTGTTTTCCAGCCTCAGTGATTCTGCTGAAATTCAGGCTTTCAGCACCATGGAGAGCTCCATTGTCTCTGCTTTCTCGACCTGCAGTGTTTCTCAGCTGCTCATAATGCAGAGAATGTGCGCAGTTTCCCACAGCACCAAGACAGTGTTCATTTTGGAAATATTCAAAATGTATCTACTGTACAAACCACCTGAGTGTGAACATTATGGAAAAGAGAATTACTGATTTTCAAAACAAGCTGGAATTGGACGTGGAATGTTTGGGTATGAAGTCTAAGTCTTTTTGATTGCCATTTTATGTAGGTTATAGTCTGTTAAGGGCACCCATAAGTACAAAACAAGTTAACAAACCAAAAATAGCAAATCAGACAATGCAGCAACAAAATTAAAACCACAACAGCAAATTCAGAAACACATCATCCTTAACTCAAAATGGAAAGGGTCCTTATTGAACATCTCATGCTTGTTGCTGATTGGCCTATGACTATCACAAGGAAAAAGAATTGCAGTTTATTTTCTAGTCTGTGACACAGCAAAACAATTTGTGAAGCAACGAAACAATAGTGAAACAATTTAATTCAAAGTTATTTGTGTTATTATAGTGAGGAGTAATTATTTCTTCTGAATAATCTGCCTTCTTTTAGACAGATTTTATTAAAAATACAGCAACAGGCTGCTACTTGCATGGCACGTGGTATAACCCAAGTGTTTAGTGTTCGCTTACTCATATTAATGCTGTACAAAGTTGACTTCATATCTAAAATGACATCATATGAAAAAATAATTAAATTCAGTTTATATGTCTAGTGCTTTTGACAATGGACATTGTCACAAAGCAGCTTTACAGAAATATATAAATTCAGGACATAAATTTAAAATTTATGAATTTATTCCTAATGAGCAAGCCAGAGGTGATGGTGGTAAGTAAAAACTCCCTGAGACGTTGTGAGGAAGAAACCTTGAGAGGAACCAGAGTCAGAAGGTAACCCATCCTCATCTGGGTGACGATGGATAGTGCAATTATAAATAATACCCTTCTAAACTGTATACTATATGGTCAAAAAGTGCAACTGTGTAACCATGAAAGTTCATTATAGTTTACACATGAAGTCTATTTTGTTGAAGTTATCAACTGTTCATTGATTTGAATACAAAACTGTTTGTGGGAATTGCAGTCTGAAAGCTATCAAAGCAATTGTAGTCCTAAGCCACTGTAGCGAGACTGTTCATATCAATTGAAGTCCAAAGCCATCTTCATTGTTCCTAAGTGGTACTATCCACAGTAATCTTATGTAACTTCAGGGTGTCAGTGTGGGGCCATCCTCTGCAACAGCGAGTGGTGTCCAAGTGATGAGAAATCCAGCCAGAAGTAGGGCATCAAAATGGATCAGGCAGGTCCAGAGGGCAGAAGGAGTCAGGATCACTGGTATATCAGGAGTAGCATGTATAGTTTGAGAGAGAGAGAGACGGGAGGGAGGGAGGGAGAGAGAGAGACTGTTAGGTATGCTAATTGTCACGTAATGGTTAAAGAATATGTACATAGTGCGCAGAGTGCAAGAAGGGACTCCGGCAAGACTAGCTATGGTAGCATAACTAAAAGGGAGAGCCAGAAACTAACACAGACTTGAGGGCACCTCGGGACATAAAGCGGCCAGCCACACCACCATCAGCAAACCTGAGTGAACGCGTGAGAGTGGGGGGGGCAACAGCATCCAAACATCCCAGTTCACCACAACACTCTATGCCTGTGAACCTTCCAGATCTTTCGACTTTACCTAAGGAAAAAAAAAAACTATTCACAAAAGGCTTTCCTAAACAAGTATGTTTTCAGCCTGAACTTAAACACTGAGACTGTGTCTGAGTCCTGAACACTAATTGAAAGCACAAATAAAAGCATTAGGAGATTCATATTTCCTCATACTTTAAACATTCTCCAGTCTCTCAGAGACCACAGAATAACGTGTGCTGTAGCCAATCAGCAACGAGAATGTGATGTTCAATAAGGACATACCCTTTCTGTTTTTAGTTACTGTTGATGTGTTTCAGCATTTGCTGATATGCTTTTGGTTTTGCTTTTGTGTTTGTGAATTTGTTTTTGTTTATTTGGTTTTGTTTTGTTTTCTGGATTGGCATTTTGGGATTGTGTTTTTGTGTTTTGTCACTGTAGTCTATACTGTTGCTATATTTTTGTTATCATTCATTGTGTGTTTTTAAATTATAGCAACCTTCATGCATTTCTTACTGATTCTGCTAGTGATGGTATCACAGAATTTTCTGTCTCTTTATTGCTTGAACAACGTATGAAGAGATGTGCTGTGATAAAAAGAGTGCTCGCACATGAATCACTGGCTTCAAGGACGGGACTCAAACTCTCTGTCCTGCATAGTTCTGTGTTGAAAAGCTTTGAAATATTTTGTGAGCAGCACTGATGAATTTTCTGTCTGCAGAATAGTAAATCATTAAATACATTGGAGCACTGGTTGAACATGAATTTCAAAACACTCTTAAAATAAAGATTGGGTTCTAGATACGAATGATATGCAGTAGAGGGAGTTATCATTATAAGGCTGTTTATCATAAAAGCAAACTCAGACCATCTTTCTGTTCTGATAATGACTTCAGGCATGTACCATCAAATTACCTGCTCACTGGTAGAAGCTGAGATTAATAATTTGAGGGAAGTTTTAAGTTATTTTAATTTTTTATTCCCCACATTGTTTTTGACTATTATCCTTACCCTATTTGTGAAAGAAAGCTGGCAACCCTTATTGTACTTCTGGTCAAAAGTCTATTAAGTTCACCAGATAACATGTTTGAGATCACTGTATGTGACTGGTTCAGACACTACACTGCAGTAATAGGGAGAAAACTATTTCTGTCCGGGACAGTTGTGGGAAATGCCATAACTAACGTAACTTAAGTCAGTACATGAATATCTATGTAAGTTAGCTAGTTTAGCAATTTACTTGTAAAATAGGCTACATAGGTTATATATTTTCTCCATCTGCTATCGCTATTGTTAACCTCCACAAGAATTAGTCCCTAACAAGAAGAGTTTACACTTCATTTATTCTTTGTTGAAGCTTACCTTATCAATGGCTTGCAACTTGCTTATCCGAGTTGATGGTTGTAACTACCATCCCAAGGTGACAGTACAGAGAAATATCCAATCAGCTGTTTGATTAGCTTGGCAATGAGCATCTGTCACACGCCAATCACACAAACGTACATCCAAACACCGATTGTTGATTGGCAGGTCATTCCTGTTGCCAAAGCTTACTTTTTTGTTTGAGATCAAGCCACTGGTCAGTTTTTTTTTGTCAGCACATAGAACTCTCGCTGTTGTTTTTACATTCATTCTGATATGTCGCCTGATTTCCTTTTTACGTTCATTCGGCTTAAGGCGCTCTGCAAAAACACTTAGGTGCAGCACCTAAGCCTTTCTATGGTAGGGAAAACCCTGGCAGCATGATAAAAGACTGATATAAAAGCCTGCTGATATAATGTACTTTGTATTCTATAGGTTTTATTCAAGGCTGTGCTTTGATATGCTAATGGTACCTTGTGAAGACCCCTGGTTAGCAGTTCACACTTAGTGGAGTCGAGTTTGAGCGCTAAAGCCACACAGCTGCTCTGCTTTTCTCAAATGAACACAACTGCTGAAAGTGCTGGCACATGCTCAAAAGCTCAGCTTGCTCTCCCTCCACCTCTCCTTCCGCCTCCATTTTGAATTTTCCTACCCCCGTCCTGGCAGTAGCACATCTCTTCCTAAATCGTCACCATGTCTGTTTCTCGTCCTCTTCAACCCTGTAACGTTGACCTCTAACGCCGTTGTTCATCTTAAAACATATTATTCAATTACTACTATCAATTATTCAAAATTTTCAGTGAGAATAAAAAAGAGATATGTAGTTACAAGGGTGAAGAAAATAGGTCTGAACCTGCAGATGAGCCTTTTGAGTTTAATAGGCTAAGAAGTAGGGTTTTTCCCTCAGGGAATGCAACTCATAGTCTCAGATCTGTGAGATAGTGGCTCTTGCCTTTAACCTCCACAAAGAGGGTCAGGGTCATCGTTGTCTTAGGTCGCCAGCTGCTCCTGAGTAACAGCACAAGTGTGTCCTTTTTTACGCCGTAACCGAAGATAGACAGCGAGTAGTTGTTAAGCCGACTCTGGGGACTAGCCAAGAAAATGTAACATGCTCTTTAATTACTTGGCCATTGCAGAATCCAATTGTGTTCACTGTCCATCAAGCCTACTTCCATTCAGCTGCCCATTTCAGTTTCATTTCAGTCTATTTAAAAATACATGTAGAGAGTTAAACTAGGTTACTACACTAATAGCCATGCTGCATCTCTCAGAAATTAAATGAATTTCTCAGTGTTGAATGAGGGGTTACACTATTACTGTGCTACAGCGTACTACCCTGAATACAGAGTTTTAGCTTTTTTTTTTTTTTTAGTAGTAGCTTTGCCGCCTCACAGATACAGGGTCACTAGTTGGATTCTGAGCTCGGGTTACTGTCTGTGTGGAGTTTCTGTGCATGTTCTCCCTGTGTTTATGTGGGTTTCCTCTCAGGTTCTCTGATTTCCTCCCACCTCCTATGCTGCTAGGTGAATTGACAACTCTACATTGCCCCTAAGTGTGAATGAGAGTGTGAATATGTGTGTCTGGTGGCCTTTGATGAATTGGTGTCCCATCCAGGACGTATTCATGCCTTACGCCCAGTGTTCCAGGATGAAGCAGTTACTGAAAATGAACTAAATGAATATGAATATACAAATCTTGCTTATCTGTTTCTGTCTTTTGGATAGCATTTTAGCCCAAAAGTAATCTTGGGTGGAAAAAAAATCACATTCTGTGTTTTTATGCATCATAATTTTATGTGTACTATCCACATGACTTTTGTATGCTTGCTCACAGCTACTTTCTAGTTTCTGAGCATAGTAAAAACATAACAGCCTGTCAGGTCATCTTACACTACTAAGCTAAATTTATCTAAGGGACTGGCAGTCTGTACAAACACACTGTTAATGGCCGTTAATTAAACAACAAAATTAATGATATCTACAAGGCAATATATTTACATTTGTAAATGTATTGCTCATTAGTGACAACTCTCTTCACTACTGTAAAGAATCTCTCATTGGGGAAGAGCATTATGGTGTTGAGAATGATACATTTGGTCCAAATTAAGCTTGGAGATCAGCAGTCTTGTGCTGCAATATAAACAGGACATAACCTTGACCTTCATGCATAGAAATGGTGTTTACCTAGGTAGCTAGATCTGGGCTGGAGCACAGTGGTGGAGACAATATCCGCATAGTGCTTGTGCAGTATTGTGGTATTTTATATAATGTTGTATATATACAACATATATATTATATATGCTATATATATTATCAGCACATGCATAGCAAAGAACACCATCTGAAAGCCATCTGCTTTATTCCACAATCACCTGTAGTTCCTGGAGTTTGACGTTTAGCCAGTTTAATGTTGAGTATGAATGCACCTGACACTGACGGCACTACTGTACAGTGCTGGATAGGCTGAGGGCTTACTGACAGATAGACTGTTCAATCAGACTTGAAAATGAGCCATGTAGAACCCTATAGCTATGCAATCAAATTATAAGGAGCTGTGGAATATTAAACCTTACTAGAGAGGATTTGAGACCAAACTCAAGAGCAGTGATTGCAACGTGTGATTAGATATACACTAATTAAGCACCAATACACCAAGCACACTAATGACGTGCTTTAGGTGTAAGTGCACATGCATGCTATTTTTGAAAGTCTTTTGCTGCTTTGTTATAAAAAATTTCAAGTTTTTGAATCGATTGACATTTTAAAAAAAGTGTTGTTTCAAGCTGTGTTGGTCACGGCAATTGATGTTAAGAGTTGTGCTTGGCTTGTCACTGCTCTGACTCTGATGAGATGTTTGTGCTTTGAGACAGATTGCATCTGTCTTTTGTCATTCCAATTACCTCAGAGACTGCAAATCTACATTTTGCAGAAGCAGACAACAAACACGCTCATCAGCCGGTGAAATGCTGGGAAATTGGGTGTCTCTGTGGTGCAGTGTGCCTTTTTAAATCAGCTATCTCATTTCCTACATGTCCATCTGCATGTGGCTTTCTGGAGTCCATTAAATCTGTTTTTCACAGCAGTATAATTCAATTATATCCCTGGTTTGCTAATTATTAAAATCCTACTCAAATATTTGTGTAAGTTTAACTACAAATGTTTCATTTATTCAGTCATAATTTTTCTCAGTTTTTGGCCTTGTTGGAACATTTAGTTGTGACGCACTGCTCTCAACAGCAGCAGACTATAAACCAAGAAATACAAACACCTAATTGTGGAGTCCCAGATGCATAATTTATCATTCATTGTGTTCATTTGTTGTGTTGTAGACAAAGATACGTACTATCTTGCATAATTTATCATGTTTTGTGGTCGACTGCATGGTGGATGTTTCTTGCCTATGCTGCTTAAATCATCAGGATAAATGTAATGTGCTTGGTGACATGAGTACCATTGCACAATATTACTGATTTCCTCTGCATGGTTAATCCAGTATAGCTTCGGGAAATTTATCATGAATAAATATCAACTCATTTTCATCTTTTTCCACAGTGCAGTATATCCTTGACATTTCACATTTACAGAAATGAGATGCTGGGAGAGGGATACATGGAGTGTGCAGTTGCAGGTGGAGGGATACATGGAGTGTTATTATCAGTGGTCAGACTGTAAAGTGGTAATAGTGAGTTAAGACAGTGGCTTATGGTGGGGGTTTACATTTTCACTGTATTTTCATGTTTCTGTATCCAGTGTGTCACATTTCATTCAATTTTTACAAGTACAAAATTCTACATTACAAAAAGTCTTTATAGATCACTGTTCATGAACTTATAGCAAAAAGGAAACAAATGGATATAATCTACTTCCATCATGTTTAAATTGTTCTTGTGTCTTGCTTAAGGAAAGTTGTGTTGTAGAAATGTGTGTGTGGAGCATGTTGATATTTTCTGTGCTTAACTGGCAGCGACTGATGGAGAAGAAGGATTCGCAATCAACTTTAATTTAGCACTCACGTCTTTAAGTGTATCAAATGCTCCCGTGCATCCAATTTGATCTGTTTGGAGGAGCATATTAAAACATATTAAAGCTTTTGTCAACTAATGTTATTATTTACAGAAAGGCCATGCAGACTGCAAACAATTATTCATTTCATGGTTTGAGAAATTTTTGATTACTTTGTTGTTTAAAGAACTTGCAGAAAAAGAAACATGTAGTTGTTAATAGGCAGAAATTTTGTCTTTATTTTGACAAAGACACCCATGCAGTGATCATCAGATCATATACCCTAACTGTGACTCCATCACAAGCCTACTACACAGCCTAGTAATGTACAAGCCTAATTAGTGATATGGCATAATTGAATAATTAGGACAATTCCCAAGATTGTATATAACTAAACATTAATAAATAATTCAGTAACTCAGACACTGCTGTTAATCATCACTGTTTTTTCATGCTTGTCCCCAGATCTTGTTGTGTTCACTTTGTCTGAAACTACAGCACTTTGTGTAAATATGTTCACTGAATCCAGTCAGCCAATCAAGTGGCAGCAGACCAGTGCATAAAATCATGCAGATACAGGTCAATGTACAGGTTAATGTTCACATTAAATGTCAGAATGGGGGGGGGAAATGTGATCTCTGGACCCAGTGGCATGGTTGTTGGCGCCAGTCTGGCTGGTTTGACTATTTCAGAAACTCCTGGAATTTTCACGCACAACACTGAATGGTGCTAAAAGGGGTTAGGGTTAGGGAAGGCTTAGTTCCCAGAGATCTGAGGGATTGTGACATTAGCATGATCTCTTTTGCAGTGCCTTGTATTTCTGCCACCTTCTTTCTCCTTCCACCACGGCTTCTTGCATACAATAATAAATGATTGTGCATAAGTTCAAACATTTTATGGTGTGATTAATAATTTTGCCATGATTTTTGTTTAAAACTGTTCCAGACACCTTTGGAAAGGTTCTTTAATCATAAATGATTCCTAATGCCTAGAATTCCATATGCCTAGAATCTGGGTTTATTTAAGCTGTAAAGCTGTATAGGTTTCTGTGCCTTTTTCTATTGTTCTATAATGACAATTTATGTGGAACCAAATACAGTGAACAGTAAAATGGTTTTGACATTCTGAGCTTTTGTAGGTTGTGTGTTAAGCATGTTAAGCACGACAGCTGAGGGCCACTGTGCTTCCTGTGCCACAGGCTCCTTGTGTCCTTTTTGCTAGAGAAACTGCTGAATGTGGCAGAGTGCTCATCTAGCAGTGCGAACAGGAGCCCGGGGCAGTGTTAGTGGGGAAACAGACTCCAATGTATGTGTTTGGAGCTTGTGAGGATGCCTACTGTCTCCTCCCCTATTTCCAGAAGAAACATAGAGCAGCACTGTCTTAATGAAAATAAGACATGGCATTTAGTAGTAATTCCACAGCTGGAGTAAACAACCTTTAAAGCAGCTGCATATTTCAATTTCAAATTTAGGGTTTTTTTGTGTATGGCGATGAAGCAAGGTCTTGGTCTATGAGCATAGCGCAGTGTCTCAGAGACAGAGAGTCATGCGCTTTTTTTGCTTCTTTGTGGATTTCGAGTCTTGCTAAGACTGATGCCTTTCCTCCATATCACATTGTGCAGTAATGTTTTAGTAATGACTCAACACAATGATTGAACTAGCTGCATGGCTTATCAGGAGCACTGCTAATACGGGAAAGGGAGGTTGTGATAGAACTGTAGCATGCAATGGGAGGGACATTAGAGACCAACCATTACCAGCCTGGCCATAAGCAGATGGGAAAAAAACATAATAATGAATAATTAAGTGATTAGAAAGGAATTAGGCTTTTATAGATTGTTTCCAAAAAAAAAAAGTTTTGTTTTTCCTGAATGTGTTTTGAATTAATATGGCTGGTTTGATCTTTTGAAACACTGAATGTCATGACATTCTGTTCATTGCATTCGACATTTAGGTATCAGGCATTTCTCTGCTTTCTGTGAGATGACCTTTCCCATAAGGATATCTTCCAGCTTTGACAGCTATTTGGAAGTATTGTATTATAGTCGCTGCCTAAATGTAATGACTTAAAGGCTTTGGGCTTTATTCAGAGTTGGCTACTTGAGTCCAAAGGTTATGGCAGTATTTATTTAGGGAAATATATTAGTGTTCAGAGTTGGGTTACTGAGTTGCTTAAGTTTATTTTCTGGGATCCCCATCCAGATGATGCTTAGGACCTGCACGTATTTCACACCATCAAGGCTGCCAGATTTTTGTTGAGTAGAAGTGTCTAGAACAGAGTCTTTACACACAAGCACTTACCTTTAAACCCGAACCAAATCAGGGATAGAAAAATGTGGACTGAAGAAAGAAATAGTGTTTTAATAGTTTTTCTTTGTTGTCAGAGGTAATATGATGCAACATAAAAGTAAGAGAGAATTAGGACAGTGGGAGGAAGCTGGAGAACCTGGAGGAAACCCACGCAGAGAACAAGAGCACAGACAATATGCATAGACAGTAACTCGAGCCCAGGAATGAACCCTGGACCCTAGAGCTGTGAGGCAGTATAGTCATATTTGTGTGTTTAATGTTGGCCTCAAATAGCATTCCATAATTTTTTTTTGTGTATTTACAGCCCAAAACATACATTTCCACATGACTTATTGTGTTTACATCAAGCTGTCAGACTTGTGGTGCTGGGCTTAGTACTACTTTTTGCTCAAGCTGATATATGGGAGCAGTTCTCCCACTCCAACTGATTGGCAGCAATGAGAGGAGTTGAGATCTCTGAGACAGTGCAGGGTTTCCCTCGTAACTACTGCTATATGGCACTTTTACATCTGGACTAATTTAGACCACTTCTGTCTGTTATAATTATCTTTACATCCAAATAATTTACATCCACTGTGAATATTTTGCTGAGCTAAACTACTCATTATCCACTACACTGGAGATCCAGGTGAATTACTAAATGTTCCAGGATGTGAGAAGGATTTATTTTTATTTTAATTTCTTTTTACCCTTTAGAAGGTGCTGTGACAGTGAAGAAACCTAAAGTAAATTCAGAAAGTATTCAGACCCTGTTTTACTTATTCTATTACTTTACAGCCTTATTACAAATTGGATTCAAATTCATTGATCTTCAGTAATTGCTTTATCCTGGGTAGAGTCACGGTGGATCCGGAGCCTCATGAACGCTGGACTGTAGCTGGGACCTGCGCACACACATTCAATCCACCTACTGGCATGTTTCTGAGAGGAGGGAGGTAACCAGAGAACCTGGAGGAAACCCACACATACAAGGGGAGAACATGCAGAGACATTCCACACAGATAATAACCCAAGCTCAGGATCAAACCTAGAGTTGTGAGGCAGCAATGCTACCCACATTTGTGAAGTTGTTTACATTACCATAGCCTCCATAGTTACACAGTGGGGCTTAAGACACATTGCTGTTTATTTTTATTTTTTTATTCTTTGTCCCACTCTGTGTTCTGACAAATCCATTTCTTTGTGTCAGATTCTGCTTTTGGCTGATTTTTGCTTGTTTAATTTTATTATTGTATTTGGTCTTTTTGATGTTCTGTTTGATGTAAAATGGTGATAACACAAATAATTAAAAAAAAAAAGGGTCACACCAGTAGTTCCTGAATAACTCGTCATTATCTATGGTTTTATGGCTCCCATGACAGTCCTAACTGTATCTGCTAGGGTACATTATATAGACAGTGTCTATTGTGGTATAGTGTTGGATTTCATGAGTGCAATAAAATGGCAGATTCTCAAAATAGTGCACTAGTCAACAGGATGCAGTTTTTAACATGCAACTAAGTGCAACTAAGACGACAGTGTACATATTTTCCTTTACTTGAGGTATGTGAAATATGAGATTCTAGCTTTGTGCTGTTATGGAGTGAGAGACTGTTCAGGCAGGGTGTGAGAAGGGGGATAGTAGGACAAAAGGTCCTCTTGGGATCTCAGTTTCTTAACATTGAAGCGTTTAGCAACCATTCAACCTGTGACCACACTGTGGTGTCCTGTTACTCTTCTTCATGCTGTTTTTATTGCCACACAGGATACTGTTCTTTCCAGACTTAACATTGTTTTTTTTTATTTTTTATTTTTTATTTGCTGTCATGCACTATGGTAACCTGATCACCACTAATGGTTCATCATTTGGAAATGACTTGAAGTGTGATACACCTTATTTTTGAATAATTTATTGTAATTATCATGCTGTTGATGGTTGTCTAGTCGGTGGCTATATTAATGTGTACAAATATCCATGCTAATCTAGCAAGCGTTTTTTTTTTTAGTTTTTTTTTTTTATGTGCGTATGTCAAACTCTGATCTAAAGTTATCAATGACATTTCTGTAAGGTGTCCTTGTCTTTACAGAGCATTTGGCAGGACAGTGAAGGATTCCCCTTCTAAACTGTAGCATGAGGCTGTGTGGTCAGGACCCTTCTGCACTTCTTCATAACTGCTTCTAAAAATACAGTGACAGTATTCTGGTATTCTGTCACCTGGATATATGAACCTGTCATATAGCCTCCCTTCTAGTCCTAGACACTGTACAGTGGGATGGGCTTCTTCTTGCACTCCAATTGGTGGAGAGCACTTGCCTATTTTCTAGTTGAAGCATTATCTTTAAGAATGTGGGGTGATTTTTTTCTTCCCCTGCGTAATTTGTATTGAAAATCACTCATTAAGCTTGCCAGATGTCTGTTCTAAGATGAGACACAGTTCAGTGGAGATCCTTAGGGTGAAGTTACTTCATTAAAAATGAAGGTCAGAGTAAATGGTTGCTTCAGCATAGCAATTTAACTACTTGGTGTTCTTTGTAAGACGGACTGATTAATTAAATAGGTCAGTTTGTCTATGAAGACGATGACTTGCATTTGAATTACATGTAAAGCGATTACTGATTATGTATGGGAAAAGGTAATTACACTATTAATGTATTATTGTAATTACTCATTTCCTTCTGATATGTGCAATCTCACGTGCTATTGCATATACTTGTGTAAGATCACAGATCAGTGAGAAGAACAGCATTGGCTTTCCTGCACCCCCAGGTAGTATTTTGCCCATGCTCGCTCATGTTACAGTTGCTATAGCTTTGATGATGTGCCTTATTTGTTTGCTGTTAAACAGGTGTTAATTATGTAAGTGTTCAGCATCTAATTACCAGCATTTCATAATCATGAATTTTTGAGCTATAAACAAGCTCCTAATGTTTGCTACTGCTTGACTCTGTTTCATTCAGTCCCTCCTTCTTTACTCTCTCTCCTCCACACACTTTTCATGCACACACCTACAGTCTACCAACCAGGTCTCTGTTGCTAAGCGACAGGCGATGTACGTTGGACTGCTCTTATGAGGGTGGCGTTGGTCCAGCATGATTTTATGAGAATTGATTCTCATACTCTGCGTGTTTCAATGAAGTCTTCATAAGCGTCCTCATAAGCAATCCGTTGTTCTAATGAGAATGAACTTGGCATGAAGATGGCAGTTGTTTTTAAGGACCATTGTGGCAGTTTCAGTAGAGTCTGGACGAGTTTCTGGTGTAGAGTCAGTTAATGTTCCACAATAAGTGGTTCTCTCTGCAGCATGGTTTAGGACAATATAAGCAGCACATTTGGTTTTTATGCCTTTTATTGGTCTTTGAAAGCCTTCCAAGTGTTTATTTAGATAAGTGAGTGTGACAGAGCATTTACTAAGTATTGATTAATGCTCTATTAACTAAGGCAGGAAAATGTGTTCTGTGGACCACCGCACTCTCATAGCCCTCTTAAAGCGGATATGCAAGTTGTGGGATTAGCAGTGAAGAGTGGCTCACTGTAATGAAAAAAGGCAGTGCTTAACCCTCTTAAGATGACGGCTGCAGGCCCAAATTTAACACAAGAAGCTCGAGACAGTACTCATTGCTGTTGGTCTCGACTTCTGTCTCTCACCTTGATAACATGAAAGGTTGGGTTTCATAGAGAGCTGGCAATATTCTGGAGTAACCTGTCTTTAAATTTACTCTTAGCAGAATACACAGGTGTGCTATGAAGCTTGAAAATAGTGTTGCTTGCACAATTGAGGGATGCATACAGTATGTACTTTTTTCCATTTGTAAGCCTGGTATATCTGTGTATCTCAGAAATCTTTCCCAAAATTAACAGTAAATATATTTTTGTTGGAAAAAAAAGGGGTGCTCTCTTTTTGTGCTCCTTTGTTTGTTGATGACCAGCCAGTGCTAACAGAATAAATGGTTAGTGTGTGTGGGTATGAGAAGAAACTGTGTGTAATTCACTGTTAAAATTTTCTCATAGAAAAACTGTTGTCACTTCATTCTATAATTCACTTCAACATGATCTTTTTGTGTAGTATTTTCATAGCCTGAGCAGTCGGTGTGTTTGATCCAACATGGTTAAAGCCTGTAATGTATAAACTGAGGGGTTCTTCACCTAGTGTCTTCCAGCACAGAAAGGTATGATAAGGCTAAGTTTACACACATGGATATAAAGATCTGTCATCTTAACACATGTGGACCTATGGCTCTGATGTGACAAACATTTCCCACAGTGCTCTCTGGCAGCCACACTTCTTAAGTCTTGGATTGGTCTTTATTCTTGAAAACATTGGAATAAGCTATTTATTCCTTGACCCCACCCCCCATCCCTACCAATATAGCTCCGCCTCCCAAAATTTACAGTGGCTGGTGGAGTTTATCCACAGTTATTTTGCAATGAAATAACTAGCTAGCTAAATTTTAGAATCTAATTTAAATGAAATTAGCTACGGACACACCAAATAATTGGTTTGTTGATGGTTTGGAATATCTAGGAAGAAATGAACTAATATATATATATATATATATATATATATATATATTCCATGTTATTTGTAATCGTAGGAACCAGAGATCTCACAGGACCCAACACGGAAGTTGTGGGAGTGGGCTGGCAGATATAAAGCTTGTGGGACAAAGAAATTCCACGTTAATTAACATGAAAGTGAAATGTGTTTACCGAGTTCATTCATTCATATTTAATAAATGCTTTATCCTGATCAGGGTTGCTGTGTTTTAAATTCCTAATTTGTTTATATCTTGAGAACTACAAGCAACTAAATTTATTAGAAAATATTTTGCAGGTACAAATTAAAAAAAAAAAAAAAAGTCCCACATGCACCTCTAACTCTAGTATGAACAGTAGAAATTGACCATTGCACTTTTAATGCACTTATTTAATGCTGATATACTGTACCTCTTTACCGTATCACACCATCAGTAACTGGCTCTTGTTGGAGGAAGGTGCAAATACACAGAAGGAAATACTCCGGTTAATTGTCACCATTACAGTAAAGGTCATGAGAACCTACAATTTGTGATCATAAGAGATTGACAGTTGTGTTTGTGGCTGCGAAAAGAAGCCGATAGCAGTGCAATGCTTTAGTGAGCTGCTTGTGTGTACTGTTAAGGTAAGTGGAGAGAGTGAAAGTGAACTGATGGGACTGAGGGAGGGCTGCTGAAGAAGGTTTGCCTCTGAACAGGCCTGCGGTGGGATTTCTACTGTGCAGAACACAAAACTCAGCTGCCCTCAGAGCAATGACCTTTCACATGCACTGCTACAGTGTCTCCACTTATAGAACATAGCCACACACGTGTATAGTGGGCAAATGAATGCTGTACATCTGTCTTTCAGAACAGCTGTGTTCTCCCAGTCTGCAGAACAAAGTATACGACAGCTAATCCAGGATTACACAGTCTATATTTATGTTAAATTATTATTGTTTTAATTCTACCCACTGCTTTGGGGAAAAAAATACACTGGAAACAACAGTAATGAGCCTGAAATACCACTGTAGACTAATATTTGTAAATATTACAATCAAAATCAACAGAAGGCTTTATTTTATTGACATTGCCTTTTGGATGTTTAGATTAAAGCACAGCCTGGCTGTTTCCTGCAGTGATTTTATAGCGTTAGATGTAATGACAGCTCAGTGACGCAGGAGGATCTTTTACTGTGAGCATTTAATACGAATGGCCATAAACAACCATACTCTAATTACCATCAGCAATGTTTTTATGATCAGTAGCACACATTTGCGAAATATTTGTTTTTTCAAAAGCAAAAAGTCATGCATACCAAGCAGGTTTAAACATATGGCTATGTCTCCTTCCGTTTTACAGTAGCATTCTGTCTGATGCAGGGCATCTGTTTTCTGCTGTGTTCTTTGTTCATGACAGTATATGAACATCCTCCTCAATTTTTAGTGCGTGCATCCATCAGAGGAGAAAGCATGGTATCTGCGGAACGGTAGCAGTAATAAAAGCAGCTCCAGTTGAGCACAGTATTATCCCGTCTGTGGCCTTGCCAGTGCGCCGGCTTCATTCAGCCTTTATCCCCAGCCGGCTGATTTATGATGTAGCTGGCAGTAAAAGAGGGATAAGATTCTTTGAGGTGATCATGTGATGGATGGCTGGTAGAAGAGGTGTCAAGCATTATGATATTTTATTTTTAAAAAAGTACTTCAGTAGGAGTGTCCGTGTCGTGTTACTCTGAGGAAGTGCTTGTCGATTGTAAACACATGCCAACATAACAGCGGTTTTGGAAGTTGGCTTGTTCTCAGAACTTGAGTCCGGTCGTTAAAGGTTCTGTTTGTTTATATGTGGTCAGTGCCAGTGCTGTGACTTTCAAACATTACTATGTAACTAAAGCAAGAGCAGACTTGCACACAAGGTAGTAGCAAGTGTGAGAGAAGACATTCTGAACTATCTACAAAAGAAACATTAGCCTAAAATAATTCACAGCCATCCTTTTATGAAATATTAAAAGGCTGCCAAATTCTGACTTGAACCTAGTGATGATTAATATGAATAATAATATAATATTAATATGATTTATCACAGAGTCCAAATCAGATCTTAAGTGCCTTTTAATATTTCACATAAAGTCACTCAATAATGTGAATAGGTAATGGACACATTACAATCAGGAGCTAAATGCCAGCACAGCATCTTATATGATCCGTCACCTTTCTTATTCATGAATCAAAACAGTCCGTCAGTAGCAAGGTCACCTTTAAAGATATAATTGTTCAAGGACCTTTAGTCTAATATCATTGAGTGGGGCTTGCCTTTAGCTGTGGCTGTCTTTAAAAATTCATTGAAAGGTCATTCTAAAGGTCTTTTTATGGGCTGCATTTAGACAAGGTCATTGATTAGCGCAGGTCACCGTCACTGGACAGTTAAATGCTTAGCTCTTTCCTCTCATGTCTTTAAGGACAGGGCCAGGTCAAGCCCTCTTTGATGCTTCTCACTTTTCATCATTTTCACCATTTCAGGCAGCAGCTGACTGTGACACAGGTGTCTGGCTCATCTTATAGGAATAATACAGCAATCTAACCTCTGTCTGTCCCATCTGTAGCATTTGTGGGATTACCACACACAAGAATTTCTGTGTTTCCATGTACAGAAAAAAAAAAAGCAGAAAACTTGTCAATTCAAAAGTCAGAGCGCCTGTTGATTCCTATCATTTTGTGGTATCTATGTGTAATCAGGTGGACATTGAGGCACTTAAATTTTTACTTTAATCTGTCTACATTGATAAAGCATGACCACTGAAAAAATAATCTTATCTCTGAAAGCATAAATTATACAAAAATACAATTGTTTTGCATAAATGTTTATTGTTAACCTTCACAACTGCCTTTAGACCTATTCTGTAAATAATGTTAGGTGAGTGAACTGTTTTTTTTTTCTCATTGTAGGGAAGCATGTTAGGATTATTGTCTGTGCTGATTGCACATATGCTACAGATGCCATATGTAGACTGTTCCCTTAAGATGGTAGAGCATGGTGGTCTTAATTATGTGATTAACGGAAAAGCTGGTTAAGAGATGTTTGTGTCTATAGTGCCCTTGATTGATAACTAGATGTTTCTGCATAATATTTAATTTGAAAAAGTGTGATGATGCTTTCAGCTGTGTATGTGTGTGAGAGAGTGAGAGTAAGAGTGAAAGGGAATAGAAGAGAGTGAGGCCTTATGGACAGGTTATCTGTTCATAGATCTCTAAGTGCACTATGCTCCTGGGGAGTGAAGTAAACTACTCATTCTTATTTAAACCGGCAGGACTTTATATGTAACTAGCAGTACACAAAGAAAGTACTACAGAAATACAAAAAAAATCATTACAGTAGTCCTTGTCTCTAAATGTGTGAGGGGTGGTACATGTCGTTAAAGCCTCCTGTGTGCTGTGTTGCATCTTTACGGGCTGTTCATGGCAGAGGTATGGCAGTGCAGATGGGAGCTTCATGCTGAGGAGATTTGGACAGCTCTGATACAGGAGGGAGGTAATCAGCCTCTGACACAAGTGTAGCCCAGCAAAAGATGAGAATCAATCCATGTGCGCGCACACACCCTTGTCTGGGGGTATGCCCTTGAGAGGACGAGTAGTTTATTGGAGCAATAAGAAAAATGGAATCACACTCCTGGTTGGTGAATGGCTATGGGAATAAGAAATCTGAGGTCAGCCCAAGGGATGAAAATAACATCAAGAGCTAAACATAGATTGCATACTGTAAAAAGGCCTGGGAATCTCCTCTTTTTTCAGAAGAATAGAAAATCTTTTATCTTTTCAAATGCATTGTGAATTGGTCCAACATGATTCTTTTTGTTCTGTCTGTACGTTCTAGAGATTGTAAATGAGATTGATCAACATTTTGGGCATCACACCTCATGTGTAAAGCCTGTTTGCAGCCTCCGAACCTTCAAATAATAAACCACAATTAATTGTAGTAGTTTTTGTGTGAGAAAGTACACCAATCAGCCATAACATTAAAACCACTGACAGGTGACGTGAATAACAAGTTCAAGGCGATCAAGGTGTTGACTTGGCGTCCAAATTCCCCCGCTATAAATCCGATTGAGCATCTGTGGGATGTGCTGGACAAACAAGTCTGATCCACGGAGGCCCCACCTTGCGACTTACAGGACTTAAAGGATCTGATGCTAATGTCTTGGTGCCAGATAACACAGCACACCTTCAGTGGTCTTGTGGAGTCCATGCTTCAAATGGTCAGAGCTGTTTTGGCAGCACAAGGGACCCACACAATATTAGGCAGGTGGTTTTAATGTTATGGCTCATCGGTGTAGGTTCCTCATGCCAAGTAGAGATCTGAATTCCCAAAAGTCTGTCTTTACAAATTTCATAGTAGGGCTTTTTGTAGATCTTTATATCAGTTAGATTTAATGTAGTGTTTTTCTTTAATGATTAAGCACAATCACATTAAACAATGACTTGCAATATACACTCACTGAGCACTTTATTAGGAACACTATACTAATACTGAGTAGGACCTCCCTTTGCTGTTGAAACAGCCTCAGTTCTTCTTGGCATGGATTCCACAAGATGTTAGAAACACTCCTTTGAGATTCTGGTCCATGTTGACATGATTGCATCACGAAATTCCTGCAGTTTTTTCAGGTGCACTTTCATACTGTGAGTCTCCTGTTCTACCACATCCCAAAGGTGTTCTATTCGATTCAGATCCAGTGACTGGGAAAGCCACTGAAGAACACTGATCTCATTGTCATGTTCATGAAACCAGCTTGAGATGACTTTTGCTTTGTGACATGGTGCATTATCATGCTGGAAGTAGCCATTAGAAGGTGGGTTAATTGTGGCCATGAAGGGATGCACATGGTCAGCGACAGTATTCAAATAGGCATTCAAGTGATGATTGATTGGTATTAATGGGCCCAAAGTGTGCCAAGAAAACATTCCCCACACCATTACACCACCTCCACCAGCCTGGACTGTTGGTAAAAGGCAGGTTGGGCCCAAGGATTCATGCTGTTGGTGCCAAATTCTGACCCTACCATCTGTGTGCCTCAGCAGAAATGGAGCTTCATCAGATCAGGCTACGTTTTTCCGGTCTTCAACTGTCCAGTTTTGGTGAGCCTGTGCCCACTGCAGCCCCAGTTTTCTGTTCTTGGCTGACAGAAGTGGAACCCAACGTGGTCTTCTGCCGTTGTAGCCCATCCTCCCCAAGGTTTTGACGTGTTGTGCATTCTGAGATGCTTTTCTGCTCACCGCAATTGTACAGTTGTAGAGTGGCTATCTGAGTTACTGTAGCGTTTCTATCAGCTTGAACCAGTCTGGCCATTCTCCGTTGATCTCTCTCATCAACAAGGCATTTCCGTCCACAGAACTGCCACTCCCTGGATGTTTTTTATTTATTGCACCATTCTGAGTGAACTCTAGAGACTGTTGTGTGTGAAAATCCCAGGAGATCAGCAGTTAAAGAAATACTGAAAGAAGCCTGTCTGGCACCAACGATCTTGCCACGGTCAAAATCACTGAGATCACATTTTTGTCCCCATTCTGGTGGTTGGTGAACATTACCTAAAGCTACTGGCCTGTATCTGCGTGATTTTATGCATTGCACTGCTGCCAGACAACTGGCTGATTAGATAACTGCATGAATGAGTAGGTGTATAGGTGTTCCTCATAAAGTGTTCGGTGAATGTACTTTTTGTTATAGCAGTATCTTAATTTTTATGTTTGCATTCTAATTTTGGCAGCCATTGTACACTGCTGTGCACAGAAATGCAAGGCACCTATTGCAGTTAAATTTGAATTATATCTTCAATTATGTAAATTAAGGCAGTATGGTGGTACGTTGCTACCTCATAGCTCCAGGGTCCCTGATTTGATCCTGAGCTCAGGTTACTGTCTGTGTAAGTTTGCATGTTCCTCTCGTGTCTGCGTGGGGTTTTTCTGGATTGCTCCCACTGTCTCAAAACATGCCAGTAGGTGAATTTGCTAAGATAAATTGTCACTAGGTGTGAATCAGTCTGTGTGTGTGTGTGAGTGTGCGCGCATGGTGCCCTGTGATGGACTGGCGTCCCATCCAAGGTGTATTCCCGCCTCAAGCCCGTTATTCCCAGGATAGGCTTACTGCGATCCTGACCAGGACAAAGCAGTTACTGAGTGAGTAAATATGCAAATTAAGTGAAATACAATTGTAAATACATGTTTGAATTTATATGTAACATTTTCCAATTAGCAATTACGTTTGAATAAAAGTTCCGTAAATGCGGCTATATATACCCAAAAGTTTTAAATCTGTGATTGCTGGCTAACATAAAGTTTATTATGTTCTTATGGGCACACAATATATATGTACAAAGTACAATATTAATAATTTGTGACCCTCCAGTGTCTACAAGAACCTCTCTGGATTTTTTTTTCCTTTTAAAGTGGGTGGTCATAATATTGGGTAAATTCTGCTCTTACTAATCATGTGGGGGTTGTTATCTATTTTCTCTAAAAGAAAGCGTGATCCCTACCATTCTTTCAGCACACTGTAACACCGGTTGTGGCAGAACATTTTTAAACTCAATATTGGTAGGTTTGTATATGTAGGCTTGAACAGTCTCCCTGCTTGAGCCGTAGTGTAAATTTGTGTTTGCGTGGCATAGCAGGCTTGGAGTCCTAGACAGAGGGATGTCAGTGAAACATGCTCATTAAAATATTAGGACCACACCCAGATAGTTCTTAAATCTCAGTAAATTCAGCTGGTTTGGACCAGTGGTTTGTCACATTTCTGCATTGGATTTGTGATATTCAACCCAGAGGCAAACTCAGGGAGAACATGCAAAACACCACACAGACAGTAACTCGAGCTCAGGATCAAATCAGGGACCATGGAGCTGTGAGGCGGCAGCGCTACCCGCTGTGCCATCGTGCCACCCCTTGTGAACATTATCTGCATTTTTAATTATGCTTCTGAGCGTGCATCATCCAACAGGTCACCAGACCTTTACCTGCTCTGGGGCATCAGTAAGCTGATATACTTGCTGAGAGCACATCTGGTGAGGGGTTTCTTTTCCTTGTTTTTTAAATCCTTTCTTTCTTTTAATAGCTGGATTCTTGCTGTCTTTTACTGAATGAAGTTAACACGGGACAACAGGGCCAAAGAACTATAGTCATAAGCAAGGTATGAAATAGCACACTAGACTTTATTAAAGACTGCGGTCTGCTCTTCATCAGAAGGCATTAGGATTATTAAAGCACTGCAGGCAGATGTCTATAACCTGACCTTGTCTAACTACACTACTCTGCAGTGAGGGTGTTTTGTCTGAGAGCACTGAGCCTGAAAATCTCCTCTTAATGGATGCAGTGTTATGAATTAGGTAGAGACATCTGTGGCTTCACACTAATGTACAGGCATTGTATCCTCATTCTCTGGTGTGGGCTGTGTTTGTGTTTGGGATGTGAAGGAATGGCTCTACAGTATAGGTTTGCCTGTTCTCCAGTGTGTGTTCTCATTAACAAAGACCCCAGTTGTGGCAGAAATGTCACCTACTGGAAAACCTCTGGCTTAATCACTTGTCTAACACCATATATTGTTCATTTACACAGATAATTAAACTCTCTCCAGACCTGCAGACCTGTAGAATCTGGCTGCTAGGACCAAAATCTGATTACAATTTTGGTGCAAATACCAGAACCATGGTTAATGTCTATTTTTCTGACAAACACTAAAATTTGTGATGCACTAAATGTGATTATAGCTAACTTTACCCTGCATTGCAAGCTTTGGTTATACATGGACAAACCAAAAGCTGTGTGTTTAGTGTTCTTTATCCACAGGAAAGGGAAATGAATATGCCAGGTTGTTTCTTTTTCCAGTCCATAGTGAAGGTACCTTTAATAAAGTAAAGACATCTTTAATAATATTTGGCATTTACTCCTTATAGAAAAACTTGCATTAGGTATATGCAGTAAGTCTGTCCTTTGTAAACAATATTTCTGTTGTGATATTGACAGCGTCTGCCTGAACAAGCACATTACGTGTCCAGGCAGTTCGTTTTTTTTTATTCATAGTTGTAGGTAGGTTCAACAACCAGAGAAAGAAAAAAAAATCATTTGGTAAATTTGTTTAAACTTTATGTACGCCTTACTAGGTGGATTAATTAGCATGCATGGATGACAGATGGTGTTTTCAGGCTCAGGAAAATACAGGTAAGTGGATAAACTAACAAACCTGAGCAGAATAAAGTGCAGTACAAAGCCGTCATATAACACTCCTGCTAACACACATTACCTTGCAAGAGAAATTAAAGATGCTAGTGAGACTCAGAGGTTTTTAACTAAAGATGTGGGTTGAGACCAGATCAGCATAAAGCCAAAATGTTCAGCAGCGACTTGAAGACTTTTGGTTGAGGTCACAAACACATTAGGGCTTCCAACTTTCCTGGTGGGCTAGCTAATGGATTTATCATCTGTCCTCCCTTGTGACTGCAAATTTGCTGTTTTTCAAATTCCCACATTTTGAAGAATATGTTTTGTGATTTGGCATCACATTTTCGGCACCACATTTTCAGCACACTGGTTTTCTCAACAACTGTGCTTAATGCATACAAATACATATCTTACCAAAGAAATAAGACCAGCAAAATTCCTGCTTTTTCCTTCCATCAATTCAATAACATCATTTTGACATAGTGCTAATTTATAGCTTCTAATATGATCGACATGGGGCTTCCCTGAGAACGTTTTACCACACTATTTTGTGCACATATGAATGTAATGTTTACAAGTAATAATTTGTTTGGTTTTGTAATAGGCTACATGTGCAGTGAAGCTTTTGTTAAATTATTTTACATCATGGCAGCTAGCTCAGCCCAGAACAGAAAGTCCTCTCCCCATTAGTTTTAGCCTCTAGAGCCAGTTTTGGTTGTAGAATTGATGCTGACTGAAGGTTTGCCCTACATCCTCTTCTCTTCTGGCTTACTTCAAAATGCTTCACATTGTTGTTAGTCAGTTGCAGGGATGTTGCAGGATTTTTGTGTTAGAGGAGTCGACATAAAACCTCATACTACTGAAGAT